>NW_026619780.1:0-6961 GCF_000801105.2 Raphanus sativus | reverse complement strand
ATTTCCTTGATGGACAAGAAATTCCTAAACCTTCCTTAATCTCTCTTATATGACCAGTTTTGTTGTTGTGTGTTTTGTTGACCTTTTTCTTACGTGTATGTAAAAAATGATGTAGGAGTCATTTTTATAACAATCAAAGAGATGTGTCAATCAACACAACTCTCAGACACAACAATTGGACGTGCACACTTCGTTATAATAACCGTTATAATAACCGTACTGGCACTATAATGTATGATCACATATATTAAATCTTATGGTAATATATAACATTATTATTTACCATTCTATATATGTATATGATCATGAGATTAAGGCATTTATAAATATAAGGTAAAGTAGGGGGTTATCAATACACCCGGATTCTAATTCATTAATCGAAACCGATCCATCACGGTATCGTCTTTTATATTAGAATCTGAAACATTAATATGAACTTGAACTTTATATTAAACCAATAGACACATAGGTCATATAGAATATAAAATATTCTTACAATTCTCCCACTTGACCTTTGTGTTGCCTTAAGAGTTTAATAACTTTAATGTGCACTTTCACATCAAGTTACTTCATCTTTACTAAAATTAGAACTGGTTGAATCATGGCGGTTGTGTAAGACCCGAACCCGGCCCGGCTAAGCCGCGGTCGATCCTCACGTCGCTCGGTCCATACCCTGACCGAACCACTCAATTTTCATCTTTATCTGACTTTTTCGCCTAAGGCGAAGTCTATCTTGGACCTTAGCTTAAGACTACCTTAGTCATTCCCTAGCTTAGATCCTTTCACTTATGCACAGCGGAATATTATCTATCAACCATTGGTCTAAAACCAATCTAATACTTGCCAGGTCGAATCACCTTAGCCATGATCAGTAGACAAACTACTACCAGCTCCAAGGTTGATCCTGAACCAAATCCAAGTTTATAAATAACTGAGGTTCCATTCCCCACCATTCTATCTAGATCTATGCAATATTGCTAGATCATACCTTTACCACATCCACGGAGCTTGATAGCTCTTTGTCTCAGCTGCCTTAGCTGTCTAGCTAGCTCATTCAGCTAGCTGAACTGAAACACTTCACTTGAGGTTTCCAACTCTCTTCCAGCTGATCGAGCTGCGAGGTAGCTTTGCCTAGCTCCCCATCCACTCGTCCAACTCCTCATTATACCTGTATAAACTCTCCCCTTAGGTACTTAGTCATTCAACCAACCATCCCCACAGACCAAGTACCTTTGGGAAGTCTTCAGCTGCAAACCAACCACAAGCAAACATGCTCCAAAAACTAATTAAAATTCATGATAATCATGATAATTCATAACTAAGAGAATGGTCAAGTCAGATTTCTCAGACTGGCCTCGATCATACTGATCTCGCCCATGAACAGCCCATATGGCCATAACTGACCACCTCTAAATCAATGAATAAAACTAATCTTTCACCATGATAATTCATGATAAATACCCATTAAGAGATATTTGAAGTCGGATCCTAACAATTCCTTATGGAACTATCAGATATCCACTTACCTGCCCAACTAAGGCCATGGAGAGATTTCTCTGAATCGGCCACTCCATGGTTCAGTACCTCCATGTCTGAACATCATAGAACAAGATTAACAATGCCCACCAGTTCCTGAGTCAATCAACAACCACCCACATGACTCAGAACTGATGAGTCTTCACACATACCTAACCGGCCATGGAACCATGTCCCAATGAACCTGGTAAGTCTTGCTCTTCTTTATGGCTCTCAGCCAATCTTGTACCAACCCAAGGTTGATACCTATCATACCATATGATTCCATTACCTCATTGCCACGGCCTGAAGCCATTGGTAATGCAAAACCATAGATCAGGTTCACTCATGAACCACCATGAATCACTAGTTGATGTATAGCATCTAATTACCATCCCATATGGATGAATTAGTTCAACTATGATCCGCCCCATTCTCCAGGGTCCTGTCCCTACAATACATCACAATATATGGTCTCCAAGGGCGTGCCATACTTGGCCTCATATGCACCTCAAGAGACACCAACATAAACCACAAAGTAATCATATGTACATGTTACCTTGACTTGATCTTACTAGATCTTGTGCTTCCTGTATCATGTCTGGCCATGCTCCGCCATTGCACGCTCTATCATGCCTTATCATATACTTCCAGTATTGACAAGATCCAACCATGGGTCGCACCCATCATCCATTTCATGGAACTTCCATGAAACAGTTTCTGCACTGCATCCACCTTCAAGGCTGTACATGCCTTTGGGGAGTGGAGTCCGGCCTTCTCCATTCAATTCTAACCATTTGCGTGTGTTACCATGATGTAGAGGAAGCCTAGGGTGTGTTCATCCATGATCAAACACCACCCAAGGGTCGTGCATCACTTCCCACTTCAGTTCCCATGAAACTGCCTTTCTACACACCACTGCCTTCAAGGCTGTCTCCACCATTGAAGTGCATTCCGGCCCTCCATCTTCTCTCCTGGCTATTTGAATGTGTAGTATGGATGTAGAGGAAGCCATGGCGTGGCAAACATCAATCAAAACACACCAGAGGGTCGTTCACAACTCCCTCTTTTTGCCCATCAAAACTGCCTTCTTTTGTGCCTTCATCCCACTCTTGGGGTTGGATGTTGCCATCCGACTTTCTCTCTGTTTTCTCTGGTTTTTCTTTGTGTTTCAGGAAGAAGAATGAAGTCCTGACGTGCCTGCAAAGGCACGGACTTGCCCTTGTATTTATAGAAAAGGATGGTCACCTTTCCAAAGGTTGGGTCGGGGCCTGCAAAAGTCGACTTTTTTGTGGACAACCCGTCCCGTGGACACCTGCCCATGGACCCAGGTTCACAGCGCTGCAGCGCACCGACCCCAACCCCTCTTTATGAGATCTCACTATCTCCATAATTAGGTTGTTGGTGAGACTCGAACCCAGGTCCTCCACCCTTTAACAGCATTCCCACAGGACAAGCTGTCACAATTGATCTGCAGGTCAATTGGTGACAGCTTGTTCTGTGGAATGCTGTTAAAGGGTGAGACCTGGGTTCAAGTCTCACCAACAACCTAATTATGGAGATAGTGAGATCTCATAATGGAGGGGTTGGGGTCGGTGCGCTGCAGCGCTGTGAGCCTGGGGTCCATGGGCAGGTGTTCCACGGGACGGGTTGTCATAATAAAAAGTCGACTTTTTTGTGACAAACCGTCCCGTGGAACACCTGCCCATGGACCCCAGGTTCACAGCGCTGCAGCGCACCGACCCCAACCCCCCTCTATTGAGATCTCACTATCTCCATAATTAGGTTGTTGTGAGACTCGAACCAGGTCCTCACCCTTTAACAGCATTCCCACAGGACAAGCTGTCACCAATTGACCTGCAGATCATTGGTGACAGCTTGTCCTGTGGAATGCTGTTAAAGGGTGAGGACCTGGGTTCGAGTCTCACCAACAACCTAATTATGGAGATAGTGAGATCTCATAATAGAGGGGTTGGGGTCGGTGCGCTGCAGCGCTGTGAACCTGGGGTCCATGGGCAGGTGTTCCACGGGACGGGTTGTCACAATCAATTGGTGACAGCTTGTTCCTGTGAATGCTGTTAAAGGGTGAGGACCTGGGTTCGAGTCTCACCAACAACCTAATTTATGGAGATAGTGAGATCTCATAATAGAGGAGTTGGGGTCACAGCGCTGCAGCGCACCGACCCCAACCCCTCTATTTATGAGATCTCACTATCTCCATAATTAGGTTGTTGGTGAGACTCGAACCCAGGTCCTCACCCTTTAACAGCATTCCCACAGGACAAGCTGTCACCAAAGTGACCTGCAGATCAATTGGTGACAGCTTGTCCTGTGGGAATGTTGTTAAAGGGTGAGGGACCTGGGTTCGAGTCTCACCAACAACCTAATTATGGAATAGTGAGATCTCATAATAGAGGGGTTGGGGTCGGTGCGCTGCAGCGCTGTGAACCTGGGTCCATGGGCAGGTGTTCCGGACGGGGTTTTACAGGTTGTTATGTCATTTAACCGGCATAGTCCCTTCCATGTATCACAAACCAATTCTAACTTTATCTTATCCTTACATGAGATAAAACTTTATTCTCAAAAACTTTACAATATGTTATCTTTGAACATTAAGTGTATACACATTCTTTAATGATAACATATTTACTAAATCAGAAACTTAACTTTAAATGAATTCCTAGGTGTCCAATACTGAATGAGCATTCCATAACTATAATAGCAAGGCTTTATCTATACCATTTATTAAAAAATGTTTCGCTTGACGAGTGGCCAAATAGTAAATAACTCTTTTTTTCTTTTATATATCGGTAACTTTCCTGCAAACTTTTACAATAGATCTGTCACCATCCACTAAAGTATTGTGTTTACTTGTTGTTCTTTCATTATATCTGTAAATCTCGCTTGTATATTTCATTCCACCATTAAAACCGGAAACGAAAGATTTTTTAGTGAAACCGATTTGTGAACCGATTAACGCTAAAACGCCATGGTTGGCCTTTACAACCTACCGACAGTAAAATCAATTCGAATATACATGCAGGATGATGAATGAGGATGATGCTCATGGATAGATGGGAAAAATAGAAGACTATAATTTTCAATATATAAAAATTGTTAAGAGTTGCAACTCGTTTAAATGACGCGACTGTAAATATTTGTGGATTAAGAGACGTGTTGCTTCGGAGAAGACAACAAATGAAGCATTGTTTCGCGCAATATATAGCTGACGTCAGACTATTTTATAAACACAGTATTCTAACCGTTAGATCATAACTAAAACAAACTCAACCGTTTGGTTAACAAAAAAACAATGACATCAGGTCCAAAAATGAGTTTGCTATTGTATATAGAAAGTTTCAAAGCAATGGAAAATTCATATGCTGATCGATGGCGGAACAAAGACTCATAACTTATGTTTATTGGCAGTGAAACAGATAATTGATAAAATTTAAGTTACCATATATATATATATTTTGTAAATATACTTTTCTGAAGTGTTTTATATATTTTAAATTTTGTAAATGTTTGATGTCTAAAAATAATTTTAGCTGGAAATTAAGCACAATGATGATCTGCTGAGATAAAGAAACCATATATATAAATTTGCTAAAGGATTTTATTCTGAAAAGTTGTGTCTTTTGGAAAGTGACTATTCAGAAAAAGAAAACCAAAGAGATGATGTTTGCGTCCATTGGCATTAATATTGATGACGTCAGATGACTTAATGAATCTAAAATTTCATCCATTAGATTGAATAATAGCAACAATCTCCACCGTACGATTTCACTTTTATTTTCCTATAAAAATAGTGATGTCACTTTAGGTTTACTATTTATATAGATATGCAATGTTAGTAAAAAATAATGTATTTTTAGTAAAAAAGCCAATAGATCCTGCTTTAATAGTATAGATAATTACATTTAGATCAAACAAGTCGTTAAATATTCTGATAAGTCTCTTTTAAGAGAGGATTGTATACACCACACTCCTCAACATCAGCGAGAACCCATTCATTATATGCTACTTGCAAGATATATACAGAGTAAGTGCGGCTCCAACAATACCTCCTGCAGCGGCTATAAACATAGCGGTTAAGGATCCTATTCCGAGGCCGCCACTTCCACGGGAGAGTAGTCTCCTCAAGATCAGTTTGCACGACTTGTCAGCTTCTTTGTAAAGAGAGAGATTGACTACTCCTTCAGTGATGGCTTTTTCGTTCTACAGACAAATAAATAATAATATTATAGCAGGTGAGGTCAGAGATGATAATAGTAGCTTAGAAGATTCTAAGGGAGGCATAATTACCTCCATCCTGAAGCTATACATAGCATGCTTGACAGTGCGAGCATCATCCGAGCATGGTGATAGTTTGAGGCAATGATCCTTCCATTCGTCTACAAGCTTTTTAAGAAGGAAGAACGCTAGCTTCAAGATTCTCCTTGTAGAGAATCTCCCATTGCGTAAAGCAGTCAACGTTTTGTGTCAAAACACTGATGGCGATAGCTGTAGCTTCATTGGCTAGAGCAGGATTTCCTGTAAAACAAAAAAAAGCAAGGGTAAATTTAATAGGATTCAATAGGAAGCAAGGTGGTGTTTCGTTAGTTAGCGCCAATACCTTGTCCACCAGCTAATTTCAAGGAAAAAGTGAATATATTATGTTGCAGTGCGCAACTTCCTGGTGCAAGGGCTACTTCCTTCAACAAGGGATAAATTGCCTCAAACCTCTCTGTTGCCCCCTCTACTCTAGCGGATGGAGGAGGGAATGTAAGCCGCACCAACGTCTCAAACGAAGGAGGTGGAATCAGCACCTCTCCATTCCTAACATTTTTGTTTAGGAGGAGTAGAACCCGAGCCTTCGGATTGGAGGACAAAATCCTGATTAAAAGAAGAAACAAGATTTTAGACATAGAAGCAGAGGAGGGAGGGAGGGAGGGAGGAGAGGGAGGGAGGAGGGAGGGAGGAGAATATTTAAAAGTGGACTCACTTCTCAACAAACTGAGGATGAGATCAATTGACTGAGAGCTGTAGCACTCATCGTTATTAACAACTAGTGGCAGCAAGTTATGCGCCCATGAATACAGGCAGCAGGTAAATCAGAATTGGAAGGCCTGAGCCATCATCCAAACTATAAGCGGAAGCTTGTCTTGGCCATGATACATAGGTCTCCCCCTCAGCATCGGCAAAAGACAAGTCAAAGAATCAGGTGAAGCACGCAATACCATGGCTAACTCAACCAATGTCGCGACCTAATAATGTTTTACCAGACACTAACTTATAAGTACAAGATAAAATAATAATGGAATAAGAACAAATACAAAAAGAATACCTGATATTGGGTAAGAGGTTGTTCTTCGCCTCTGGCATGTGCTGGCCCAATCAATGGAGAAGGCGATCAAGTGCCCACATTACGAAAATTCCAGTGTGTATAAAATGGAAGTTTGTT
>NW_026619779.1:0-6962 GCF_000801105.2 Raphanus sativus | reverse complement strand
TCCTTCTGGTTTGATAAGAATCATGAAATATTGCCATATGTCCGAACAGGCTAATCTGGAATCACCTGAATAGAAAGTGGGATACCTTCTTCCTCATAACACCTATGAGATTTATTCAATTTCCTGGTGATTCTAAACTTATTAATGGTTTCAAATCAATCTTCTTACATCTTTGTTCCTTCTGGTTTGATAAGAATCATGAAGATATTGTCAATATGTCCAAAGGCTAATCAGGAATCACCTGAATAGAAAGTGGATAACTTCTTCATCATAATTCCTATGAGATTTATTCAACTTCCTGGTGATTCTAACTGATTAATGGTTTCCAAATCAAGCTTCTTACATCTTTGTTCCTTCTGGTTTGATAGAATCATGAAGATATTGCCATATGTCCGAACATGCTAATCTGGAATCACCTGATAGAAAGTGGGATAGCTTCTTCCTCATAACTCCTATAGATTTATTCAACTTCTTGGTGGTTCTAAGTGATTAATGACTGATAATTGGTTTCAAACCAAGCTTCTTACATCTTTTCCTTCTGGTTTGATAAGAATCATGAAGATATTGCGATATGTCCGAACAGGCCAATCTGGAATCACCTGAATAGAAAGTGGAATAGCTTCTTCCTCATAACTCCTATAGATTTATTTAACTTCCTGGTGATTCTAAACTGACTAATGGTTTCAAATCAAGCTTCTTATATCTTTGTTCCTTCTGGTTTGATAAGAATCATGAAGATATTGCCATATGTCCGAACAAGCCAATCTGGAATCACCTGAATAAAAAATGGGATAGCTTCTTCCTCATAACTCCTATGAGATTTATTTCAACTTCCTGGTGATTCTAAACTGATTAATGGTTCCAAATCAAGCTTCTTACATCTTTGTTCCTTCTGGTTTGATAAGAATCATGAAGATATTGCCATATTCCGAACAGACCAATCTGGAATCACCTAAATAGAAAGTGGGATAGCTTCTTCCTCATAACTCCTATGAGATTTATTCAACTTCCTGGTGATTCTAAACAGATTAATAGTTTCAAATCAAGCTTCTTACATCTTTGTTCCTTCTGGTTTGATAAGAATCATGAAGATATTGCCATATGTCCGAACAAGCCAATCTGGAATCACCTGAATAAAAAATGGGATAGCTTCTTCCTCATAACTCCTATGAGATTTATTCAACTTCCTGGTGATTCTAACCTGATTAATGGTTTCAAATCAAGATTCTACATCTTTGTTCCTTCTGGTTTGATAAGAATCATGAATATATTGCCATATGTCCGAACAGGGCTAATCTGGGATCACTTGAATAGAAAGTGGGATAGCTTCTTCCTCATAACTCCTATGAGATTTATTCAACTTCCTGGTGGTTCCAAACTGATTAATGGTTTCAAATAAAGCTTCTTACATCTTTTGTTCCTTCTGGTTTGATAAGAATCACGAAGATATTGCCATATGTCCGAACATGCTAATCTGGGATCACTTGAATAGAAAGTGGGATAGCTTCTTCCTCATAACTCCTATGAGATTTATTCAACTTCCTGATGATTCTAAACTGACTAATGGTTTCAAATCAAGCTTCTTATATATTTGTTCCTTCTGGTTTGATAAGAATCATGAAGATATTGCCATATGTCCGAACAGGCCAATTTGGAATCACCTGAATAGAAAGTGAGATAGCTTCTTCCTCATAACTCCTATGAGATTTATTCAAATTCCTGGTGATTCTAAACTGATTAATGGTTTCAAATCAAGCTTCTTACATATTTGTTTCTTTTGGTTTGATGAATCAGATGAAAAATTGTCATATGTCCGAACAGGCTAATCTGGAATCACCTGAATATAAAAGTGGGATAGCTTCTTCCTCATAACACCTATGAGATTTATTCAATTTCCTGGTGATTCTAAACTGATTAATGGTTTCAAATCAATCTTCTTACATCTTTGTTCCTTCTGGTTTGATAAGAATCATGAAGATATTGTCATATGTCCGAACAGGCTAATCAGGAATCACCTGAATAGAAAGTGGGATAGCTTCTTATCATCATAATTCCTATGAGATTTCTCCAACTTGGAGTGCACTGTCTTGAACTCATGCCCAATATCCTTTTCAACTCTAGACTGAGCCTCCATTATCTGCTTAAAACACTGACCCATTTTGTGAATCAGGAGCTTGGGACTGAGATGAGCTTCCTTGAGCTTGAGTAGACGGATTTGTGTACCAAAACCAGGAGGGACGTTATGATTTTGCTGATAGTTACCGTGTTGAGTAGTTTGCTTAGGCTGGTATCCTCCTTGCTGATAGTTTTGATAAGACCTCTGCTGGTAGTTGTTGTACTGAAAGTTAGGCTCCTTTCTGTACCATGTACCCATTGTTGTTGATGAAGCAAAGCTCTCTTGCCCTTCCAAACCATCAACTTCATTCACCTTAGGAGGAACCCTTGACTAGGATCACCAACAAAGCTAACCTGCTCCTTCTTGGATTGGTTTGAAAGAACCAAGTCCAACTTGTCTTGCAAAGACTTGATATCTTTCCTTGTCTGCTGGTCATCCCCTCTGTTGGCTCTATCATACTCCTTATTGAAGACTGAGTCACTCTTTGCCATGTTCTCCACCAGCTCCTCTGCATCCTGCTCAGTTCTGCCCAAGAAGAAACCATTACTAGCAGTGTCAAGCCTGTTTCTGCAAGATGGGTGAACTCCTCTGTAGAAAGTGCTAAGCAAGCTCTCCTTGCTGAAACCATGATGAGGACACTGAGCTTGGTAGTCCTTGAATCTCTCCCATGCCTCATTGAAGCTCTCTAGATTCTTCTGCTGGAAATAAGAGATCTCATTCCTTATCTTAGCTGTCCTTGAGGTAGAGAAGAATTTCTCCAAAAGGCTTCCTTACATCCCTCCCAAGTGGTGATAGTGTCACTTGGGACAGACCCTCTCCCACTGATGTGCCTTGTCTCCCAAAGAGAAGGGAAACAGCTTCAGCTTGAATGCATCTTCAGAGACACCATTTGTCTTGGACAAACTACAATACTGATCAAACTTGTACAAGTGATCAATAGGATCTTCAGCTTCCAGGCCATGAAACTTGTTGTGCTCAAATGGTGTGAGTAGCCCTAACTTGATCTCGAAGATGTTGTTCTCCACCGGTGGTGCTCTGATCCCAATCTATGACCAAGAATGTGAGGTTGGTCATAGGCGCCAATGGGACGAGGTTGGAGTGGTGGGTGTTGTGGTTGGCGTGGTGGTCTAAGGTTTGCAGCTCATTGACCATTGCATCTTCAGCAGCTCTATCTTGAGGCAGGTTCTCCATGTCAAACCCCAACCTCTGAATGTGAGCCTGTTGCTCTTCTTCCCTTCTCCTCTCACAATATCCCTCTCAAGTGCATAAATGTCTTCAACTATGGGAACAAGGCTTGATGAACCTCTGCTCCTTAGGTTCATACCCCGGAAAAGTCAAAGAGAGAAGAAGGGAAGAGTCAATATCAAAAAGAAAATAAAAATGATTTAGTCTCAAGCAAATGACTAAATCCCAATGTCACAAATCAACTTAGAAGTTGGCAACGGCGCCAATTTGATAACAGGATTTGCTAAGATCCTATTCAATGTTTGAAGTATATGAGATGTCGAACCAATTCTAAGAGAGTATGAAACACTAGGAATGCAAATCCATGCTTAAGCTAAATGCTATCAAGATATGATATGAGATTATACTAGAATAAGACTTGGAATGCAATAAAGCAAGAGACTTTCTAAAGATTATGGAGATGAGAGGACTCATGGGATAAGGTACTTAGACCTTGGGTGATAAAACCAACTAAGGTGCCAGCTTTCTCAATCTATCTACCTTAGACCTAGACACAAGACTAAACAAACTCTATCTCTAAATGAATGCTCATTTGCTTCCAAAACTCAAGCATCAAATCTCTTTGGTTGAATGTTTAGAAGAATCATTAATAATAAGTTAATAGTCATCTTAACACCTTTAACAACAAATCTCTTTGTAGAGTAATGTTAAAAGCTTAGGAGAGTTGGTTCATACATTTCCAAACACCTTGTGGGTGGAAAATGTCTAGAACTCAACTTTAAGAGGCCAGCCCTAAAGAAGCATTAAAAACACTCTACTAGCTGATATACCATGGATTTTACCCGTTTTTGACCATGGTATACTAGTATTTTATTATATATTTAATCTGTTTTCTAGCCTGTTAGGTATGTCTTCAGGATCATGAGCATTTTGTGAGAAAGTGATGTTTTTGGAGCATTTTGGAGTGCAAGAGATGATACACACGAGTTGACAATTCAAGACTAAGTCGGAAGTCAACATTGCGATTATAATCGATCGATACTCATCTTGAGTTGTCGATCGATGTGTAACTGAGAAGATCCCGCGCTACAAGAAGATTATAATCCGATCGATACACATTTGTGTTGTCGATCGATATCGAGGACGAAATGGTTAAGCCGACTACTTCACCAAGACTTCACCAAATTACAAGATTGCCCCTGACGAGTTTTTAACCTAATGGAAATGCTTAAATACTCCTGCTAAGTGTTTTTGACGGCAAGTTTTTGAACCTTGAAGCTTGAAGCTTTTAACAACCCTCAAAGCATAGAGTGGTGTGAAGAGAGACTAGAGTTTTATTTGTTTGAGAGAGATTGGAGAGATTTCTCATCTCCTTTTTGTATTTCTACTTTATTCTATCTATGCAATTCTTTCATCTATCTATTGTTATGAATTGCTTAGCTATGTCTGAGTAGTCTACTTGTTAGATCTAGGGTTTAAATAGGTTTGTGGGATTAGCCCCAACTATAATTGCCTAAGTTGTGATACTCATCAATGGATTGTTACCCTATGCTTGTTTTAGAGTAGCTAACTAGAACATAGATCACTAGGATCTTAGATTATCTTGAATTATCCATTTGAGCGATGCCTGTTTCCCGTTGTGAAGAACGACAGTTCCTCCTTGAGACCTTGTGGTCATATTCGGGTTTCGCGCCTAGGCAGATCTAGAAAGCCGTCGATCGATATCCCGACAGGTGAATCGATCGGCGCGCCGACGAAAGTGTATCGCTCGATATCTCAAAAGGATATCGACCGACTCTTTTTCTGTGTCATCATGCGAAAGGTGTGGCCAGAGATCTAGATATTTTACCCAGTGATTCATCACATATGTTAAGCGGCTGAGATCTATAGTACATGCAATGTAACTTGTTAAAGCTTTATAGAGATTATAATCTCCATTCCTGAATAGAACCCTATGTCTAGCACTCTTTATCACATTTAAACAACCCATCATATTGTTAGTTAGAGCAACTACCTTGCTCATTTTAGGAATTGTTATTTTCATTTCTATCATATAAACCAGCCTTGCTAGGATTGATTAGTAGATTTTATTTAATTGGTTCCCCAGCTCCTCGTGATTCGATCCCTAAGTACTACAGCTGTACCTCTTATTTGAGAGAGTAAGTTCTACTGGGTCATTTGAGCACTATCAAATTTGGCGCCGTTGTTCGGGGAGCTTTGATCGCCATTAGATTTAATCTTAATAATCTTAGGTTTTTCTTTTATCCCCTTTCTTGTTTAATTTTTCTTGTCTTTTCAGGTACATGCCCAGCAATACCAGAAGCAACAAGGGAAATCAACTTTTATTCTCAGAGGATCCTGCGCACTTGGAACGTTCAATCCGCAAAGACCTACGCTCCGCATCGATCGACAGGAACGTTACACCGTCGACTGATACTCACGTTCACAGTCGACCGACACTCAGACAACACCGTCGACCGATACCGTTCGCCGATCCGCATCGTTCGATACTTCTAACCTTATATCGATCGACACACTACTCCGCGAAGACATGGTCGCGCGATTGTTATTCTCACGCAGGGCGAGAATGGAACCTGTATGACCAAGATGGTTCTGCGTAATGCAACAGGTCAAAAGCTAGATGCACAGGGAAACATAATCCATGAACCTGAAGCTGAGGCTATAGGAGAAGCTCAAAACACGATCGTTGGTAGACTATAACCGTCCAGATGAGTACTACAACCACATATCAGCTATTCGACTTCTCCAGAGATTCAGAAGCCGAACTTCGAGCTCAAGCCTCAGTACTACTCTCTCGTGTCTCAGATACCTTATCTGGGCAATCACACGAGCATCCTATGGACCATCTGGAGAGGTTCGAGGATCTTATCGCTGCTATTCGTATGGATGGAATCCCCGAGGACTACTACTCTGCGAGCTCTTCAAATACTCACTTATTGGAAAAGCTTCGCACTGGCTCAAGCAGCTACCTACAGGATCACTGACATCCTGGGCCGAAATCAAAACGCCTTCCTGCGATTTCTTTGATGAGGCACGCGCTGAAGACTTAAGAAGCAAAATCGCCACTTTCGCACAAAAGCCTAGTGAGACTTTTAAAGACGCGTGAATCAGATTCAAGTTCTTCCAGCAAGACTGTCCACACCATGGATTCAATGAAGTGCAGCTGTTAAGCACTTTCTACAGGTATCGCCTTAAGGTATCAGATGGCTCTTGATACTGCTAGTGAGGGAAACTTCAACACTAGGAATCCAATAGAGGCTGTGAGGACTTATTAGAACCTAGCCAACAGCAGCAGCACCAAGAACACTGACTCTGACACAAGAAATCGCGTTGCAGCCATCGGAGGAAGACCAGATGAATGAAGTCAGAGCCAAGATAGATGCTTTACATGCATTTCTGGGGCAGCCAGTCTGCTCAGCTGAAGAAGGAAAGGCTAGAGAGGATGATACAGAGGAAGATGTGAAACTACATTGGAGGTACTAGATTCCAGAGATTGGAAACCAGAATGGAAACATAAACTTTTTTGGCAGTGGTCAGAAGAGTAACTACAACCGAGTTCACAGTATCAGAAACCCTTCACCACACACAAGGAACTACGGCAACTCAGCTTACCAAAACCCACCGCCACCCACCCAGGAGA
>NW_026619778.1:0-6965 GCF_000801105.2 Raphanus sativus | reverse complement strand
ACAATAAAGACATTAAAATTGTTCCTCCTATTTTTACAGGAAAATCTGATCCAGAAGCTTACATGGATTGGGAGAAGCGCTTAGAGTATATCTTTGAGTGCTATGGCTACGGAGAGCACAAGAAGGTTGCCTTAGCAGCTGCTCAGCTCACCGAGAATGCACTTGCCTGGTGGGACAGAACTGTAGCTGAGAGGAGGAGGAACCGCTTTGGAGCTGTCACAACTTGGGCTGACATGAAGTATCTCCTAAGGTTAAGATATGTTCCTGATTATTATCATAGAGACTTACAAAAACGTTTTCGCAAGTTGTCTCAAGGTAATAGGTCAGTAGAAGAATACTTTGAAGAGTTTGAGAAGCTGATGAACTCACTGGAGTTAGAAGAATCTGAGGAGGCTTTGATGGCTCAATTCATTGATGGTCTTCAAGAGCGTATCTCCAGGAAGGTAGAAAGAGCTCAATATAGTGGCTTACATGAACTAATGCACTTAGCTGTGCAGGTTGAGAAGCAAATCAAGCGTAAGACCGCTACTAGTAGGTCTAGAAACTCACAACCTTGGACTTCTAATGTCAACAAACCGAATGACAAAGGTAAAGCTGTAGAGATTGATTCTCGGTTCAAGAGTAAGGGTGATGATTCAAACAAGGGTCCTAGACAAGAACAAAACAAAGGTACTAACAATCAAAGAGCTAGAGATGTTACTTGTTTTAGATGTCAGGGACGAGGTCACATGGCTAGGGAGTGTCCAAACCAACGAGTCATGACTATCACCACCAATGGAGACTATGAGTCTCAAGATGAAGCCGAAATGGAAGCAATGGACTCTGGAGAAGAAGTAGAGTATCCGGATACTGGAGAGTTGTTGGTCACTCGGAGAGTACTAAGTACAATGACCAATCCTGAAGAGAAAGCTCAAAGAGAGAACCTCTTCCACACTCGCTGCACCATCAAGGCTAAGGTATGTAACTTGGTTATAGATGGAGGATCTTGTACTAACGTGGCTAGCAAGTATATGGTGGACAGGTTAGGTCTTGAGACAACCAAGCACCCTCGGCCCTATAGGTTGCAATGGTTAGACAACAAGACTGAGCTGAAGGTCACTGAGCAAGCAAAGATATCTTTTAGTATTGGTAAGTACCAAGATGAAGTAGTTTGTGATGTGGTACCAATGCAAGCCGGACACATACTGCTGGGGAGACCTTGGCAATTTGATAGAGCCACCTTTCACAATGGACGCACCAACTACTACTCTTTCAAGTTCAAGGACCGTAAGTACAACTTAGCCCCTTTGAGTCCATCTGAGGTGCATGAGTTACAAACTAAGATGAACAAGGAAGACCAGGTAAGTAAAACTAACCTTATGATTTCTCCTGGTGCTGTCTTAAAGACCTTGAGTGCTCAAGGCACTGTACTACTAATGGTTTTAAAGGAATGTTTAAGTACAGGAAGCTCAGAAGCTCAACAAGTTCCTAAACCAGCTCAAGCCGTGCTAGACAAGTTTCAAGACTTGTTCCCTGAAGAGATCCCAGCTGGATTACCTCCAATCAGAGGGATTGAGCACCAGATTGATCTCGTGCCAGGCTCAGCTTTGCCAAACAAACCAGCATACAGAATGAATCCGGAGGAGACCAAGGAGCTAGAAAAACAAGTTCAAGACTTGATGAACAAAGGGTACATCCGAGAGAGTCTAAGCCCATGTGCAGTACCAGTTCTTCTAGTTCCCAAGAAGGATGGATCATGGAGGATGTGTGTAGATTGCCGTGCCATCAACAACATCACCATCAAATACCGACACCCAATCCCACGCCTAGATGACATGCTTGATGAGCTTAGTGGAGCAACTATCTTTTCCAAGATAGATTTGAGAAGTGGTTACCATCAAGTAAGGATGCGTGAAGGAGATGAGTGGAAGACTGCCTTCAAGACCAAGCAAGGTCTATATGAGTGGTTGGTTATGCCCTTTGGACTAACCAATGCACCAAGCACTTTCATGAGGCTCATGAACCAGGTTCTTAGATCATTCATAAGTAAATTTGTGGTTGTCTATTTTGATGATATACTTATTTACTCTAAGAGCTTAGATGAACATCTAAAACATCTAGAACTTGTGTTGCTTACACTTCGGAAGGAAGGTTTATATGCCAACCTAAAGAAGTGCACCTTTTGTACTGATCAGCTTGTTTTCTTAGGCTTTGTAGTGAGTAAACAGGGATTACAGGTGGATGAGGAGAAGATCAAGGCCATACAAGAGTGGCCTCTTCCAACATCCATTGCACATGTTAGGAGCTTCCATGGTTTGGCTAGTTTCTACAGGCGCTTTGTTAGAGATTTCAGTACCATAGCTGCTCCATTGACTGCTGTGATCAAGAAGAATGTTGCTTTCTCATGGGGAGAGCTACAAGAAGCTGCTTTCAATGCCTTGAAGTACAAGCTAACTCACGCACCAGTGCTAGCTCTACCTGACTTTGACGAGATGTTTGAAGTAGAGTGTGATGCCTCAGGAGTGGGTATAGGAGCCGTGCTACATCAAAGGAAGAAACCAGTAGCCTTTTTCAGTGAGAAGCTAAGTGGAGCAACCCTCAACTACCCTACGTATGACAAGGAGTTATATGCATTGGTTAGAGCTTTGGAAACTTGGCAACACTACTTAAGGTCCAAGGAGTTCATTATCCATACTGATCATGAAACCCTCAAGCACTTAAGAGGCCAGACTTCACTTAAGAGAAGACATGCTAAGTGGTTGGAGTTTATTGAGACCTTTCCATATGTAATCAAGTACAAGAAGGGGAAGGAAAATGTGGTAGCTGATGCCTTATCAAGAAGACATGCTTTGATCACTACCCTGGATGCCAAGGTACTAGGGTTTGAGCACATCAAGGAGCTATACAAAGATGATCCGGAGCTGAAAGAAGCCTTCCAATCATGTGGGAAAGGAGCTTTCCAATCCTATCACTTGCATGAAGGGTTTCTATTTAGGGATAAGAGGCTGTGCATTCCCCAAAGTTCCATGAGAGACCTTATACTTCAAGAAGCACACGGTGGAGGTCTTATGGGTCATTTTGGAGTAGACAAGACCTTGGCTATCGTTACTGATCACTTCTTTTGGCCACATCTCAAGAGAGACGTTGAGAGACATTGTGCAAGATGTGTTCCTTGCCACAAAGCCAAGTCCAGGTCACATCCTCACGGTTTATACTTACCTTTACCAATTCCTAATGCTCCTTGGGAGGATATTTCTATGGATTTTGTTTTAGGTTTGCCCAAGATAAGACACAAGGATTCAATCTTTGTGGTGGTGGACCGGTTCTCAAAGATGGCTCACTTCATACCCTGTGACAAGTCCAATGATGCATCTCAAACCGCAGACTTGTTCTTTAAAGAAGTGGTGCGCTTACATGGGATACCAAGGACCATTGTATCTGATAGAGATACCAAGTTCTTGGGTCATTTCTGGAGAACCTTGTGGAAGAAGCTAGGAACCAAGTTACTCTTCTCCACAACTTGTCATCCTCAAACGGATGGACAAACTGAAGTGGTAAACCGGACCCTATCCACTTTACTTAGAGTCACTCTTGGTCGCAACTTAAGTACTTGGTTAGATTGCCTTCCATTGATTGAATTTGCTTATAACCATGCTACACATTCTGCTACTAAGATGTCTCCTTTTGAAGTTGTTTATGGATTTAATCCACTAACCCCTTTGGATCTTAAGCCAATACCACAAGTTGAGCAAATTAATCAGGATGGTTTAAAGAGAGGAGAAGCAATCAAGAAGATACACCAGCAAGCTAAGGAAAATGTCATCAAGAAAACTGAGGAGTACAAGAGGAATGCTGATAAGAGGCGCAAACCCATGAACTTTGAACCAGGAGAGTGGGTGTGGATCCACATGAGGCAGGAGAGGTTCCCACAGAAAAGGAGTTCTAAGCTAGCTCCAAGGGGAGATGGTCCATTCCGTGTGCTAGAAAAGATCAATGACAATGCTTATCTTTTGGAATTGCCTGATGAGTTTAACATCTCTCATACTTTTAATGTTGCGGATTTAACCCCTTATCTTGCAGATGATTCAGTTTTGAGGTCAAAACCTTCTGAAGGGGGAGGGAATGATGAGGTCATCGACCACAACCAGGACACCATAACCATTCCCAAGGCATCTGAAGGACCCATGACCCGATCCAAGCAAAGAAGACTTAACCAAGGCTTTGCACTTGCGGTCCAAGCTATCTTAGATAGCTTAGCTGAGCCACCACCTAAGATTCTAGCTGATCCACCCAAGAGAGGACATATCAACACGACAAGTGATGACTTGAGCAATGCCTTTGCGCAACTCAATATCACTCAAGGTAAGCCAGCTTATATGAATGGAGCTGATTCAAATGTTTACTTGGCAGGAACTGAAGTTGAAGAAGAACCCCTCCTTCAAGAAACCAACAAGATAGAAGCTGAAGATAATGAAGAGAAGAGTGAGGAAGAACTTGAAGAAGAAGAGCAAGACAAGATACCTTTCAAGAATGATCCAAGCGTGCTCAACTTCAAGAACACATCAAGGGAGTTCAACCATGAACCAAGGGAAGTGTTTTCATTATTTACGATTTGTGCAGGTAAGATGGGTCAGTCTAGTGGTTCCTAGAACTCTCCCATCTCAGCAGCATCCAAGGTTCGAGACCAAGACTAGTTTAGGTCTCTTTGTCTTTTATTTTTATGCACTTTCCTTTTATAGTTTAAACGGGGCATAGTTAGTTGTTTTGCTGTTTTGTTTCCTTTGCTTCACAAGTCCTGTTGTTTTGAGTCTTTGCTTTCTTTGAGTCGACCGTTTAGGTCACAGCTGATGGACTATTAATAAAGTCCCACACGCAGCTTTGTAAGACACAACTTTTTACCTAATCAATATATGAGTCAGTTTGCCCCCTAAGCAAGCCGCCAACTCTCTTCCTCCTTGTGTGATTCAAGCAGTAAGAGTTCGAACTGTATCAAGGATCTCCCATCATCCTTGTGGTGTTCCTCATTCCATCATCAATCTCATTAACCGGTCCAACAAGAGAGTGCGTTATAGCCAGCTTGTTAGATCCCACACCACTTGATCCATCTAGTCAAGTGCCATCACCTTCAACCATCCTTTGTTCTCAAGAGAGTGCGTGAAAGCCAGCTTGAGGATCCATCTCCACCACCTTCCACAGGCTTCCCCCCGAGTCTTATATCATGTGTGCTCAAATCCAGAAGGGAGAGGGCTCAGTTGGTCTATTTGGAAACAAAGGAGACCTCAACATGGCTCACCAAGCTGAAGAAGCTGTTGCAAACAAGGCTTACAAGCAAGAAGAGAGGAAAGTCTTGATCTGTGACCACTGCAAGAAGAAGGGTCATATCAAGGACAAGTGCTGGATCCTCCACCCACATTTGAAGCCAAACAAGTTCAAGGAGACTCGCCCTCAGTTCCAGGATGCTAGAGCAAACTTCTCAGCTGATGGGACTGAACCAACCACACCACACTCCATGGGAACAAGCAGCAATGGCGTGGGAAGTGCTATGACCTCCACATCAGTGTATGCAACACCAAGGGCCAACCTAGATGAAACCATCAAGAAGTCTGACTTAGATGCTTTCATCAAAGCCTTAAAAGAATCTGGTATATCTAAAACCCTTGGTACTTCTCTTAGTGCTTGTCACACTGTTGGTAGTTCTATGAATGTTTTTAAATCAGCTAAACCATTAATTATAGACTCTGGTGCTTCCCACCATATGATTAGTGATTTAAGCTTGATTAAAAACATTGAACCAGCCTTAGGAAATGTGATGATAGCCAATGGAGATAAAATTCCAATAAAAGGTGTGGGTGATCTCAAACTGTTTGACAAAGTGTCTAAAGCTTTTTATATGCCCACATTTGCTTCAAACTTGCTATCTGTTAAGAGAGTGACTAATGATTTAAATTGTCAAGTTACTTTCAGGCCTAACAGTGTTTCTTTTCAGGATATTGATTCTAGTAAGTTGCTTGGCAAAGGTGTTACCAAGGGAGACTTGTACTTGCTTGAGGACACAAGACCAGCTTCTGATTTATCTTGTTATTTCAATTCTGTTTCTGAATTCCCTAAAGATGTAATATGGCATGCTAGATTAGGACATCCTCACTCTACTGCCTTGAACATCCTGTTGCCTAGTATTTCTTTTAAAAGTGATTGTGAGGCTTGTATCTTAGGAAAACATTGTAGAAATGTGTTTCCTAAATCAATGACCATCTATGATAATTGCTTTGATTTAATTCATTCTGATGTGTGGACTGCCCCATGTGCATCTAGAGAGCAACATAAATACTTTGTGACATTTATAGATGAAAAGTCTAAGTACACTTGGATAACTTTGTTGCAATCAAAAGATAGGGTGCTAGAAGCTTTTAAAAACTTTCAGAACTATGTCACTAACCATTTTAATGTCAAGATTAAAATTCTTAGATCAGATAATGGTGGTGAATACACTAGTACAGCCTTCAAACAACATCTTGCCTCGCAAGGAATCATCCACCAAACCAGTTGCCCTTACACACCTCAACAAAATGGTGTGGCAGAAAGGAAGAATAGGCACTTGATGGAAGTGGCCAGGAGCATGATGTTTCACTCAAACGTGCCTAAGAGGTTTTGGGGAGATGCAGTGGTTACTGCTGCCTATCTCATCAACCGCACACCCACAAGAGTCCTTCTCAACGCCACCCCTTATGAGGTACTGAACAAAACCAAATCATCCATAGATCATTTGCGTGTGTTTGGGTGTGTGTGCTTTGTGTTGATTCCAGGAGAGCTCAGGAACAAGTTAGAGGCTAAGAGCAGAAAGGCAATGTTTATTGGTTATTCAACACATCAGAAGGGTTACAAATGTTATGTACCAGAGACAAGGAGGGTTCTGGTGTCAAGGGATGTTAAGTTCATGGAGTCACAAGGCTATTATGATGAGAAGAGTTGGGATGAGCTCAAGGATC
>NW_026619777.1:0-6972 GCF_000801105.2 Raphanus sativus | reverse complement strand
ATGTATTGACAAAGGAAATGAAATAGATAAGGTGGAAGAGAGGAGCTGATGATACTTGGAATAGAAGCAGTTCTGAACTTACTTAGAAGTCAAGTCTATCCGTACAGTCCTTGTGGTACAAGTCACCAAAGCATAAACCTAACTTGCCTTAGAAGAGAAGGCAAGTTTAAACTCGCAAAGGAAGAGTTAAGGAAGGCAGGGAGCCGTTGACACAAGGAGACAAGGTGGAGGGATTGTTTAAAGTATTTGTCACATGTTCTACTTAAGGATCTGATGGCAAAGAGAACCGTTACTCACCTGTCACTTTCCAAGTTCAGACCATCTTAGTTTATTCTTTTCTTTGTTTAATAGTTTGTCATAGTTTATTATTTGTTGTACTTAGGCATCTTGCCTATTAATACTTGTAACACATCTCAATTTAATCAAGGGAAATAGTTCTCTCTTCTTTACTCTCTCTCTCTCTCAAATCGTCACTCTCTCTCTCTCTCTCACTTGTTCTTGTGTTCTTCACTCTGTTCTTTGATTTCTAACATGGTATCAGAGCTATAAGCTCTTGAGAACCTATTTCACTTCCGCAAATCACTCTATTTTATCTCTGTCTTTCTATTCAGCAATTTATTTTCTCATTTCTCTCTTCAGATTTCTTTTATCCAGTGGATAATAAATCTGTGTTCTTGAGTGTTCTTGAGTGTTCTTGAATTCTTTTGGTTGTGCTCACTCTTCTCTGTCCCCACTTCTATTTCTTTGAGAGTTTATCTTGTTTCAAACTTGAGCTCTCTCAGTTACAGAGTTGATTTATCTCAAAACCAGGCTTGAAAATTCAAATCTAGTTTGGCGCCTATCATAGAAGATGGAGAGCTACCACCGTGGGTGATACAAGCCTAGGTTGACAAAGGCTGTATGATCCAAGCAAGAGAGATGGAGCCGTTCTAGATCAAGAGGTGGTTCTATTGTTTGATCTAATCAACCAAGAGAAACCGTGGACTAAGAACAAGGTGGATTGAAGTGCAACACACGAGAGATGGAAGGCTCGTGATACAACACAAGGGAACCTTCAAGCCGTGGAGGTACTGGTCTCACAAGGCAAGGAGGCGGATGCGAGTTCAGTTGAGAGCTCTAGGTTTTCTTTGAAAGAAAAGTTTTATAAAATATCAAGTGTGCTTTCTCAAAGAGTTTTGCAAACAATATAAAGACTAAAGGAACATGCTCCTTGTCGACACAAAATGAAATAACTTAAAAATAGAATATGGTTCAAATAAGGAAACAAAGAAGAAATGGTTTCTTCTTAGTCTTGGACCGAGATGCTTCAAGGTGATTTGTAAGCTAGCTGTGGCCTCGTTAAAAACCTTCTCCTGGAAAACCTCGTGGGACAAAACCAAGAGCAAGGAAAAGAGCACACACAAGGAGCTTGCCTAGTAGCTAACCCTGTCCAAGAACCTTCTTAGGCATTGGGTTCTTCTATGGTAATGATCATCAAATGGTTGTGACTCTGATCAGGTATGAATGGCCAAAGATCTTCTCTTGAGGCTTGAGAACTCCCATTTGGTTCCTCTATCTTCACGGCATCTCCCTTGATCACATCTTTGGTAACTTCCTCAGCTTGTTTAACCTGTCCAAGATCAGAAGCAAGTCTCATGCTCTCATTAAATTTATGTTGAAGTATCTTAGCTCTTTGTCTAGTGATAGCTCCCTTAAACACGGTTGGTATGGACACTTCTTGCTCAGTCTCATGTTTGGTAATGTTGCTGATCATGTCTTGAATGTCTGGTTCAGTAAGGTCAGGTTCAATGTCCTCATCATTCCCTCCCTCTTTAAAAGGTTTTGACCTCAAAACTGGTTCATCTGCAAAGCAAGGAGACAAATCAGTAACATTGAAAGTGGATGATACATTTAGCTCACCTGGCAGGTCAAGACGGTAGGCGTTGTTGTTGATCCTCTCAAGGACTTGAAAGGGACCAGTGCCTCTTGGCTTCAGCTTAGAACTCCTCTGGTTAGGGAACCTCTCTTGCCTCATGTGTAACCAAACCCACTCCCCTGGTTCAAATATAATCTCTTTGCGACCCTTGTTAGCTTGTTTAGCATACTGGTCAGTTCGCTTCTCTAGGTTCTCCTGGACTTTGTGGTGTAATTCCTTGACATAAGCAGCCTTGGCTTCACCAGTGAGGCTAATGACTTCAGCTGGAGGTAAAGGAGTAAGGTCGAGAGGTGTCTTTGGATTGAACCCATAAGCAGCTTCAAATGGTGACATCTTTGTAGCTGAGTGCTGAGCCCGGTTGTAAGCAAAATCTATGAAGGGAATACAATCAACCCAATTCTTCATGTTCTTCCCAACGGTGGCTCTAAGCAATGTGGAGAGAGTTCTGTTAACAACTTCTGTTTGTCCATCAGTTTGTGGATGGCAAGTAGTTGAGTAGAGTAACTTTGTTCCAAGCTTTTTCCATAGTGTCCTCCAGAAGTGGCTGAGGAACTTGGTGTCTCTATCTGACACAATGGTTCTAGGAACCCCATGTAAGCGAACCACTTCCTTGAAGAACAGATCAGCTGTCTTGGATGCATCATTCACCTTGGCGCAAGGTATGAAGTGTGCCATCTTGGAGAATCTGTCTACCACAACAAAGATTGAGTCTTTGTGTTGAATCATGGGGAGTCCTAGTACAAAATCCATGGATATGTCCACCCAGGGAGCTGTAGGAATGGGTAGTGGCATGTAAAGATCATGGGGTTGTACTCTTGACTTAGCTTTCTTGCAGATCACACATCTTGCACAATGAGCTTCTACTGTCTTCTTTAGATGCGGCCAATAGAAGTGTTCTCTGACCACAGCAAGTGTCTTGTCTACTCCAAAGTGTCCCATGAGCCCTCCTCCGTGAGCTTCCCTAGTGATCAGGTCTCTCAACGAACACTGAGGAATACATAGTCTCTTGCCTTTGAACAGGAATCCCTCATGTAGATAGAACTTCCCGTGAGGTCCCTTAGTACAACTGGTGTAGGTGTCAGCAAGATCCGGGTCTTCTCCATATAATTCCTTGATGAACTCAAATCCTAGCACCTTGGCTTCCATTGTGGCGATCAAAGCATGTCTCCTGGAGAGTGCATCAGCTACAATGTTCTCTTTACCCTTCTTGTACTGGATGATGTAGGGGATAGTCTCTATAAACTCCAACCAACGAGCATGCCTCCTCTTAAGGTTGGTTTGGCCTCGCAAATGCTTGAGGGTTTCATGATCACTGTGCACCACAAACTCCTTGGACAGTAGGTAATGTTTCCATGTCTCTAAGGCCCTCACTAAAACATACAACTCCTTGTCATATGTAGGGTAGTTAAGAGCGGCTCCACTGAGCTTTTCACTGAAGAAAGCCACTGGTTTGCCTCCCTGAAGTAGTACTGCTCCAATCCCAATTCCTGATGCATCACACTCCACTTCAAAGGTTTTATTGAAATCTGGCAAGACTAGCACTGGTGCATGTGTTAGCCGGTACTTCAGAGCCTGAAAAGCTTCTTCTTGAGCTTTCTCCCACATGAATCCAACACTCTTCTTAACAATGGCAGTGAGAGGTGCTGCTATGCTACTGAAATCCTTAACAAACCGCCTGTAGAAACTGGCTAGTCCATGAAAACTTCTGACTTGACTGGTGCTTGTTGGTTCTGGCCAGTCTTGGATTGCTCTAGACTTCTCTTCATCAACCTGTAATCCCTGTGAACTCACAACAAAACCTAGGAAGACAAGTTTATCAGTGCAGAAGGTGCACTTCTTGAGGTTTGCATAGAGTCCTTCTTTACAAAGTGTTTCTAGTACTTGCTCAAGATGTGACACATGATCAAGTAAGCTGGTACTATAAATTAAAATGTCATCAAAATATACCACAACAAACTTACTGATGTATGGTCTAAGGATGTGGTTCATGAGACGCATGAAGGTACTAGGAGCATTAGTGAGTCCAAATGGCATCACTAGCCATTCATTGAGACCTTGCTTTGTTTTAAAAGCTGTCTTCCACTCATCACCTTCTTTCATTCTTACCTGATGGTACCCACTCTTAAGATCAATCTTGGAGAAGATGGTGGCACCACTTAACTCGTCTAGCATGTCATCAAGCCGTGGAATGGGGTGTCTATACTTGATAGTGATGTTGTTGATGGCACGACAGTCTACACACATTCTCCAACTGCCATCCTTCTTTGGTACTAGTAAGACAGGTACTGCACATGGACTCAGGCTCTCCCTCATGTATCCCTTGTCCAATAGGTCCTGAACTTGTCTTTCCAACTCCTTGGCCTCCTCGGGGTTTACTCTATAAGCTGGTTTGTTTGGCAAAGCAGCTCCTGGTACGAAATCTATCTGATGCTCAATGCCCCTTAGTGGTGGTAAGCCGTGTGGAATCTCTTTTGGAAACAAGTCTTTGAACTTGTCAAGAAGCTTAGTAATCTCTGGTGGATACTCCACTTCACCTGAATCTGCACTCAAAAGCTCCTTAAAGATCATTAGTAGCATTGTGTGTTTGGTAGCAGTTGCCTTTCTTATATGGCTAGGCTGGATTAGGAAATTTGACTTAACAGATTTTTCCTTCTCCTTAACCATTTGCAAATGCAATTCATGAACTTGAGCAGGAGTGAGAAGAGCTAGACTAATCTTACGCTTGTTATGCATGAATGTATACATGTTTGATCTACCATCATGTCTTGTCTCTCTATCCCATTGCCAAGGTCGACCTAACAATACATGCCCAGCTTGCATAGGCACAACATCACAAACTACCTCATCTTGATACTTACCAATGCTAAAGGGATAGTAACTTGCTCTTTGATCTGCAGCTCAACCTTATCATCTAACCATCTTAGCCTATATGGATGCGGATGCTGGACCTTGACTAAGCCAAGCTTATCAACCATGTAAGCACTCGCGGCATTAGTACAAGACCCACCATCAATGATGAGGTTACATACCTTGCCTTTAATAGTGCATCTGCTATGGAAGATGTTTTCTCTTTGGATAGTCTCAGCGGGTTCTACTAGAACACTAAGCACATGCCTTATCATTAAGCTCTCTCCCACGTCTGGGTATTGCAACTCTCCATAGTCTGCTTGTAACTCAGGTGCATCCTCATCATGTGATTCATACCCATCATCAGTGAGCATCATCACTCTCTGGTTTGGACATTCTCTAGCCATATGTCCCCGGCCCTTACACTTGAAACAAGTGATGTCTCTGGCACGTTGAGGAGTAGTAGTCTTAGTTGGATCCGTCCTAGTGTCTTTGCTGGTATCCACAGATTGAGACTTGGAACGAGTATCTCCCTCAATCCCTTTCCCCTTGTCTACTGGCTTGTTGTAGTTGTTGTTGTTGTTGGAGTTCCAGTTTGATTGAGACCTGCCTCTGGTGCTCTTCTTCTTGATATGTTGCTCGGCTTGTACTGCTAAGTGGAATAAGTCTTTGAGATCCCCATAGGCTTGTCTCTCAACCTTACTGCTCACTCTATCTTGCAACCCATCTATGAACTGAGCCATGATGGTTTCTTCATCTTCATTAAGATCAAGGCGATTTCTCAGCTTCTCAAACTCCTCATAGTAATCCTCAACTGACTTGCTCCCTTGCTTAAGTGTTCTGAACTTCTTGTGCAAGTCTCTGTGATAGTGTTGCGGCACAAACCTCAGCCTCATAGCATCTTTCATGTCTAACCAGGAGTCTAGTCGCCTCAAGTGCCCTCTCCTACGGTCAGTGCACAATCTATCCCACCAGGATAAGGCATTATCCGTGAGCTGAGTTACTGCCAAAGCAACTCTCTTGGGGCCAGGATGGTTGTAGTAAGCAAAGATGTGATCCATCCTCTTTTCCCAATCAAGGTAAGCCTCAGGGTCAACCTTTCCCGCATACTGTGGTGGTGTCATCTTTAGAAGATCCGCTCCTTGGTTGTGGTGTTGTTGGCGATGTCCTCTCTGTTGAGGTGCATAGTCATCTTCCTCATAGCCTTGGTTGCGGATGGGTCTCCATGGAGCTCTATGTGGAGGTAAGTAACCCTCTTCCCCCTCTGCCTCTTCTCCATAGTCATCTTGTTGAACTCTTGCCCTCGGATAAGGACCATGTTGTTGTCCAGTGTCTTCTTCATTCTGTTGATTCCTAGTACTAGTCTCTGGATCATCATTGAAGTGTACTCCAGTACGCCTGTTGTTTGGAGCTTGGTACTGCTGATTTCGATTCGGAAACCTCTCAGCAGTTTGGGTAGCTTGAGCCGTGGGTCTTTGCTCAACTCTGGTTAGCCTATCTCCAAGGTCTTGGCGCATCTCCTTCATCTCTTCCCTCATTGCGTTGAAGGCTTGCATCATAGTAGCCAACTCGGATGCTTCTCCCATGGTTCCTGTAATTTAAAAGACTTAAACCTTAGTTCTGATCAATGAAAAGAATTAAGTAAAGATGGGATTTGATGCAAAAAAAGGAAAAACAAATCAAAGAAAGAAAACAAAAAGGAAAATCGATCACACTAATATGACAAAGTTTACCAAAAAGGAAATTTGAAATATGCAACTTGAAGAACACGTTTTGAAATTTTTTTTGAAAAGATGATCTAGCTAATCAAAATAACTCGATCTAATGATGCACCAACGAAGAACACACTTTTTATGGGTTTTCAAATACGAATATGCAACTCTAACTATATGAAAAGGAATCAAACGATTTACTTTTTTTTTTTGAATGAAAAGATGAACTAACACGATTTTAAAACAAGTAGAGAGGATAGATACAACCTGATGCTGAAGGAACTTCAGCTCTGATACCAGAAATGATACAAGCCTAGGCTGACAAAGGCTGTATGATCCAAGCAAGAGAGATGGAGCCGTTCTAGATCAAGAGGTGGTTTTATTGTTTGATCTAATCAACCAAGAAAAACCGTGGACTGAGAACAAGGTGGATTGAAGTGCACCACACGAGAGATGGAAGGCTCGTGATACAACACAAGGGAACCTTCAAGCCGTGGA
>NW_026619776.1:0-6980 GCF_000801105.2 Raphanus sativus | reverse complement strand
TTTAATTTTTATGTATTTTATTTTATTTTATATTAATGATAATATAAAATTAATATTTAAGGAAAATAATAATTTATTACAAAATATTTTTTTGATAAAATTTATTTTAAAAGTATAAATAATTATATATTTATTTGATAAGACTAAATAAATAAATAAATTGATAAGATTTATTTGATAAACCCCTGTTTCATAAAATTTAACTCTAAACAGCCTATTTCTACACGGACTTTCAAATAAATATTTTCAATTTAAAAAAAAACAGAAAATAATTATATATTTACTTGAATTTATTTGATGATAATAACTATATAATTATTTTTTTAAAATAAATTTTAAGAAACCTTATTTTAAATAAATTAAAACAATATTTATCTGATAAGATTAAAACAATAAATAAATTGATAAATTTTATTTGATAAAGTCCTTGACTCCTTGTTGAAATAGGTTTTTATCAAATAAATTTTATCAAGGGAGAATTACCAATTGTGACTCAAAACTTGGAGTCAAACCCAAAAGAGTACCCCAACTTGGGTCAAAGGCAAAAGTAACTTAAAAGGCTATTGAAATTACAACTATCTCCTTGTGAACAAACAAAAAAACGGATTTTTTTTTACGTTTCTACCCCTCGCAAGTCGTCTGTAAACAGACGACTTGAAAATAAGTCGTCCAGACGACTTTAAGTTAAGTCGTCTGGACAGTTATTCTTAAACATAATTTAAAAATTTTGTAAAAAATATTTTGATAAGTGAAAAATTGGAATTATGTAATTAACATATGTCTTAAGAGATATAAATTAATATATAACAAATTTCAATTGTTTTCAGCCCAGATGAGTGAAAGTAGTGAGTCATGATATTCTTTAGTTTATGTTTCATCAACATATGTTGTAGTATTGTATGTGTTCTTAGGGTTAGATTTTGGAAAGCATTAAAACCGTTTTTGAAAATTTTTAAAATTACCTAGGCGTGTTCGTTTCTGTGTATAGTAAACACTATTGAAGTATAATTTGATTTTATAACGTGGTTAGTAAGTTAATTTAGTCATTTTAGTTTAGGGGTTCATTTTAGGGTATTGGACGACTTAATATTTAGTCTTCTGTTCCCAGACGACTAAATATTAGGTCGTCTGATGTACATTATCAGCCAGAATAAGTCGTCTAAACCGGACCAAACCTTAAAGTTTACCAATGTACTTTTAAAGCTAACCGGATTATTTACCCAATATATAAGGTGATTTTTTTTTTTTTTTTCATTTTCCGCGAACAGAAACCCTAACAGTTCTCTCTCACCGGCGATATCAAAGGCGATTCGAATTCCCACTATTTCCGAACAACCATCGTTCTCAACGTCGGCTATCTATCTCACTTCATTCTCACCGTTGTCGCCGCAGCTTCTTCTAACCCTAGCGCCGCCGATTCCTCTAAACCCTAGCGCCCCCGCTTCCACTATTTCCGAACAAACCGTCGCCCTCGCCACCGTGCTCACCAACGTTCTCACCGCCGCTTACTCTAAACACTAGCTAGCACCGCCGTTTCTTCTAAACCCTAGCGCCGCCGCTTCTTCTAAACCCTAGCGCCGCCGCTTCTTCTCTGTAAACCGTAGCGCCGTTTCTCTGTAAACCCTAACGCCGGTAAGTCATCAAACTCGTGGAAAAGATGAACATAAAACGTTGTCTCTTTCAATTTACTCATTCTCACCGTTTCACGTTTATTTTTTCAGATCTATAACCACAATGACGAGTACTCGAACTCCTTCTGCGACTAATCAGGTCCGCTTGAAATTTTTCTACTGGAAGACTTGTAAGTAAGTCGTCTGGAAAGTCTTCAACCTGGACGACTTAGTACGTCCATTTGGAAGACTTTCCAGACGACTTAAATATAAGTCGTCAACTAAGTCGTCCAGTTGGACGACTTTCTAGACGACTTATATTTAAGTCGTCTACTAAGTCGTCTGGAGTAACAATTAAGGCGTGATTGATTTAGCTTGTGTTCTGACTTCTATTGTTGTCTTTGATTATTTTGCAGACAAAAAGGATGGATATTCCAGAACTCCCCCGTAGGTTATACACATTAGGGGAAGAGCCAGAACCCCACAATAGCATTTCGTATCATACGGATAACACGAAGTTGCATACTGCTCTTAGGGAAGCTCTCACTGATGCTGAATTTGAAGAGCTCAAGGAGTCGAGATTGGGAGTTTTCATCAAGTTCAAGGAGCAGGGATTTGGTTGGGCTTCAAGGCTGGTTCACCACTTGCTCGGTTTAAAGCTGGACATTAAGAAGAAGTACGAGATGTGGTGTCTCGTTGGTCCAGAACCTGCGAGGTTTTCACTGTTAGAGTTTGAAAACATCACTGGTCTAAACTGCGACTACATCGAGGACCTTGAGACACCAGAATGTGAAGTTACCCCACAGATGGTTTCTTTCTGGGAGATGATGGGAGTTCATCGGGAAGCTGGGCCAAGTACTGATCAGATAATAGCAGCACTGAAGAGATGCGGGGATTGGTCCAGGGAAGATCGCAAGCGACTCGCGTACCTTTCCATCTTCACTGGATTCATTGAAGGGAAAAAGTTCTCAAGCGCTACACGAGCTACTCTCGCAAGGCTAGTGATGGATTTAGAAAGGTTTGAGAATTATCCATGGGGGAGAGTCGCGTTTAAGGTGCTGATGGACTCTTTGTGGAACAAAGATATTACTGGCTGTTACACCGTGGATGGCTTTATACAAGTTCTTCAGGTCTGGGCGTACGAAGCTATTCCGGGATTGGGTGCTAGTATTGGTCTACCCAGAGCAAACAGTCCGTCTCCACCGATTCTGGCTTACGACGGCAGCAGAGGCCGCAGATTCATGAAAGCTGCTATCTTGAGTCAGGTACCTTTCCATCTTCACTTAATTAAGTCGTCCTGGAAGGTCTTCCAGCTGGACGACTTAGTAGACGACTTATTATAAGTCGTCTGGAAGGTCGTCCAGCTGGACGACTTAGTAGACGACTTATAATAAGTCGTCTGGAAGGTCGTCCAGCTGGACGACTTAGTTGACGACTTATAATTAAGTCGTCTATTTAGTATTTTGTTTCAAATATCTAACTCGATTCTTCTTCTATTTACTGCAGACCCGCGTGATCAACTTTGTTGAGAAGGACATTAGTGAAATGTGGCCAAAATGGGACTCTGAGGTTGATGACGTGCCCGCGGAGAACATCATTAAAGTGATGTATGATCGGAGACCGTGGAAGTGGACCATGGATTGCTGGGAAGTCACTGGTACAAAACCCAAGTTTGTGACTCCATCGAAAAGAGCCAAAGAGATGGTTGTGGAGGAGGTGGAGGAAGACAATCAGAGACCTCGGAAGAAAGCTCGTAAAGAGGCTCCTAAAGAGGCTCCTAAAGAGGCTAGAGAAGAGGCTCCTACAGAGGCTACAGAAGAGGCTACAGAAGAGGCTAGAGAAGAGGCTAGTTGGGTGACCAGAGAGGAGTTAGAAAACATGTTCAAGGACTTAGGTGACATGATGAAAGAGGGGTTTAAGAAGTGCATCAGGGAGATTAGGAAGATCTCCGATAGATTGGAAGCTGTGGAGAAGAAGGTTGGTGTCACCAATCAGGCTACCCCTCAAGCCCCAGAAACCGGGGTTAGTAAAAAACACCCTACCCCACAAGCCCCAGAAACCGGGGCTAGTAACAAACAGACTACTCCTCAAAAGGATCAGCCTCCACTTCAAACCAATCATCCTACTCCTCCCACCAGACAGCCTGCTCCTCAAAAGGCAAAGCCTACTCCTCAAAAGGCGAAACAGCCTGCTCCTCAAACTAAACAGCCTGCTCCTCAAACTAAACAGCCTGCTCCTCAAACGAAACAGCCTGCTCCTCAAACTAAACAGCCTGCTCCTCAGACGAAACAGCCTGCTCCTCAAACGAAAAAGCCTTCTCCACAAAAGAAACAGCCTTCTCCTCTGCCCAAAGAGGTTAATATCAAATCTTTAAGTCGTCTGGTCTTTGTATAGATTTGTAAATATATAAGTCGTCTGGAAGGTTTTCCAGCTGGACGACTTACAAATAAGTCGTCTGAACTCCAGCTGGAACCAAATCCTCTCCCAACTTTTATTTAAGTCGTCCAGGGTTAACTTGTTCTCTTTTATTGCAGAGATTGTTGCCGGAGGATACAGCAGATGAGGCGATCTCGGTATATAAGATCTTGCCGGAGGATAAAGCAGATGGTGTCACCTCCAAAGAGATTGTTCCTCTCACTTCCACTGACCAACCGAGCTTCGCTTCCAACGATCAACAACCGAGCTTCGCTTCCACCGATCCAGCTTCAGCTTCAGAACCGAGCCTGGTTGTATTGGACCAAACAGCTCCCACTGCTTCTGTGCGTGCAAGGAGTGAACGAACGAAGAAACCTGCTCCCACGCAGATATCTCCTTATACGGCAGAGAGAAGGAAACTCCTTAGAGTGGGAAAGTATAATCCATTTCCCACACTAAACAGACCTAAGATGAAGGAGCTCGCTGATTGGTTGAAAACTGATCCGTAAGTGATTGCTTTACCCATAATAGCTTGATTTAGTCTACCAAAACTGATTGCTTTTTTGTTTGCAGTGATTATTTCACTAAGGAAGAGGACAAACCACGTACATCACCAACTTGGTGGTATCAAAAACTCCGGACATCCAAAGCATGGCTGGAAGACGTAGTAAGTCTTCTGCTTATCTTTAAGTCGTCTGGTAACTTGTCTTTGTATAGATTTGTAAATATATAAGTCGTCTGGAAGGTTCTAACTTGTATTATTTTATATGCAGCATATAGATGCTTGGATGAATGTGCTGAGGCAGAGGTATAAGGAGAACCCACAATGTTTCCGGAGCGAGCGAATGTGCTTCCTGGATCACAACTTTACCCAGTCTTGGAGAGAACAGTATCTGGTCTTCAAAACATCGTCGTCTGATCACAATGGTTTAGGAAAAATGCTACCTAGTGGGGCGGCGAGTTTGTATGACGGATCAATGCCTTCATTTTGCCAATCAAACAAGAAGTGGGGGGAGGACATTGATGATATCTATGCGCCACTGAACTTGGACAACAAACATTGGGTGGCTATTTGGATATCGATCCCTAAGAGGCACATAGTCGTCTGGGACAGCATACCTTCAACTACCATACCAGAAAGATGGGATGAGATAATGGAGCCTTTTCTCGAGATGGTCCCTTATCTGATTGTGGAGTGCGGAGACCAGATGCATGGGTTGGAGCGATACACTTATGAGAGACTCCTCAAAGATGTACCCACGGCCAACAATGGTGATTGTGGCGTGTACGCTGCAAAGTACATTGAATGTCATGCTCTTGGGGTCCCCTTTAGCCCTAAAGACTTTGCTAGGTCCAATGCGAAGACTATGAGGGATACTATGGCTTTGGCTATATGGACGGAGCTTGTTGATCAGCATCTGAAAGATAATGAGGATGGTGGTATGTTTGTAGGCATGTATGATTAGATACACAAATCAATTTGTATAGATTTTTTAACTTGTATAGATTTTTTAACTTGTATAGATTTTTTAACTTGTATAGATACACAAATCAATTTGTATATTTGAACTATTTGTATACACAAATCTATTTGTATATTTGAACTATTTGTTTACACAAATCTATTTGTATGTTTGTGGGCATGTATGATTTATTTGATTTTCTAACTTGTATAGATTTTCTAACTTACAAATAAGTCGTCTGGAAGGTTTTCCAGCTGGACGACTTACAAATAAGTCGTCTGGAAGGTTTTCCAGCTGGACGACTTACAAATAAGGTCGTCTAAAAAAAATAAGGTAGTCTAAAAATAAAATACACTGGACGACTTACAAATAAGGTCGTCTAAAAAAAATAAGGTAGTCTAAAAATAAAATACACTGGACGACTTCGTAAAAGGTCGTCTAAAAAAAAATACACTTGAAGGGATAGTAGAAGGTAGTCTAAACACTGGACGACTTAAATACACTGGACGACTTAAATACACTGGACGACTTCGTAAAAGGTCGTCTAAAAAAATACACTTGAAGGGATAGTAGAAGGTAGTCTAATACACTGGACGACTTCGTAGAAGGTAGACGAAACACTGGACGACTTAGAAATTAGTCGTCTGGACGGGTAATCAAGACTGGACGACTTATATTTAGGTCGTCTGGAAGGTTTTCCACATACTTTGTTACCCAAAACGTGTTTGACCCATGTTTCACACTCGCTCTGATCTTCCATCCACAACCGCTAACCCGACATATTGCCACAAGGAGAGTTTTTGTTGATTTGTATATTCTGAAAGAAAACCTACCCCTCACTGCTGTCAACCGCAGCTCTGAAAGCAGTGCATCCTTGCTAACAAAACTCTGGTTGACATAGATGCTGGTACAATCCGATTTTCCTCCTTCAATAGCATTTGTCTTAGCATATGTCTTTTCAATTTCTTCAAAACAAATATTATCATCATCTTCCTCGTCCTCATCTAGAACCTTTCCATAAAGACTGTAATCCCCACCATTCTGATCCGTTTCACCAACAATAGTGTTATCAGCATCCTCCTCCCCATTTTCCTCCTCCCCATTTTCCTCCTCCCCATCTTGATTTTCATCTTCAACAGACTCATTATCACCAACATCTTCAAAACATTCATCAGCCTCATCATTATCACCAACATCTTCTTCCCATTCACCAGCTTCATCATTATCACCAACATCTTCTTCCCATTCACCAGCTTCATCATTATCACCAGCTTCTTCTCTTTTCTCTGAAACCGTTTCCACCTTGCTGCGGCTTGATACACAAAGACATACTCTATGCGTTTTGAGTATCTCGAGCAAGTTTCGAACTTGTCTATCACTTGTAACATGAATGGGAGGACTGCTTGGAGTCATCATCATTTCTGCTGGTAATGAGTAGCTAATCTCCACAGTCACTGATCTCATGTCCAGGTTATAATCTTCTTGAGCCATT
>NW_026619775.1:0-6983 GCF_000801105.2 Raphanus sativus | reverse complement strand
AGAAGAGAAGAAATGGGAGGAGAACTCGGATTCAAAGGGGTCAATTACGTCTTCAGAAGGGTATTGGATCCAAGAGACGGTTTCTTGATCTTCTTGAAGAGTGTTATTATGTTTCTGTACTGTTTCTTGGTTGACAAGAAAAGTGTTGTTTGGTTCTCGTAGGGCTTGATCATGTTTGTGGTTTTGGACTTGGACTGATGGTTCTCTACGAACTTGGCTTTGTAAAACCACTTGACCATCTCTCCAAAATAGCTCCACTAGTTCATCTTCTGGTCTGTCCAGATCATGAAATACACACATAAACACACATGATATAACTTAGTAATTGTAATTAAGTTTTAAATTAATAATTAAAGAATAATATGACTGGGATTATGCATACCTGATTGATCTTTTACTAGTGGACACGTGGAAATTATCTTCCAAATTCCAACCAGGAAACAGTTGTTCCATGTCAAACTGTACAGGAGATACACAAATAAGAATACGTACTTTCTTATGTGAGAATTAACAAATTAATTAACTAAGATAATTAATTAACATGCACTAGAAGCATAAAAAGACGATTAAAGCGATCATAAAACTCTTCCAAACTATTCCAAATCCCAACAGTATAATCATTAGAAAATATTAAAGAAAATAATTGAACATAGACATATGCTCCCTCCAGCAATCAAGGAGGACATGATTTAATAAATAAACCAAAGAAAGAGAAGTAACTAATTCCATATATAGTATACTCTTAAAACCCAAGACTTCAAAAGTAGTTACCCAATTTAGAAGCCTCTGAATGATGAGGAGATCTTAGCTATATATCTGTTTTCCGCTTCACCAGTTACAAAACAGAGCTAACTCTAAGAGAGGGAAAAAAAGAAGAGGACAATATTTTCTCTCCTAGCCCTTTAGGTTTTTGCTCCCTAGAAAAAAAAATTATGTAAGAGAGAAATGAAAGTTGAGACAGAAAAGAGAAGAGGTATATAGAAGTTCTATGTTCTTGGCCAGGTTCAGACAGAAAGCTACAAGAGACGGATAAATTACATCAAGCGAGCGAGCGAGGGCAAGATTATGATTCGGTGGGGGCAATAGTACTGAAACAGATCAGGATGAGTGACACGTGGCGACTTGTCAGATAACAGTTGATAGATAATGGGACCCTCCACCGTTGGATCTTGCTTCTGTGGAGATGAGATATCTATACTCGGTGGTTTCAGACCTGTACCCTCTCTTAACATTCTTGACCAATGATTAAAGGGTGTTCTCGTCAAACAAGACAGCCCATGTGTTCTCTTTCAACCAATAGTTTACTGACTGATAATCATATCATTTCCATGTTTATTTCACCCATGAATTTATACGAGTTTTTCTCATCGACTAGGAAATTAACCAGGATTTTATTATTTATTACCTGAATTGAATTTTCTGTCACTCATTTATAAAATCATGCATTATTTGTTTTTTCTTACCTGCATTTTTTTTTTTGAAAAATTCTTACCTGCATTTTCCACATCGCATTTAATTCACATGTTGACTGGTAAATGCTACGTGCGAGAACATGTAAAATTTACATAAAATTTCAACGATATACCTTTTTTTTTTACTTAATCAACGATATACCTAACGTTAAAAACCATCAGTTATTTAAATACTGTCAAATTTTGAGAAAATCTATCACAATTGCTCGAGAGTCTTTCATATGTTTTTTTTAAAAGATCTTCCTTTTTCTATTTATTTTTAATGGTAAATATTAAAGACACCAATACTGATGCGTACTAAATAACTAATTGTGTAAATATTTTTTTTTTTTTTGATAACCCAATATCCGACCACTAAGCGTGATCGACTAGCCCACCGGGCTTATGCTCATGCCATTACAGGAATTTTTAAGCCTCCACTTAAGGGCCCCTGGTTACACGAAGTGGTCTGGAGGGCAAGAGAAGCCCATGTAAATTCTCTCGTGGCCAACGCGGATCGAACCCAGGGCGGGCACTCCAGCCGGAGTTCCTTTACCACTAGGCCAACACGCGTTGGTTAATTGTGTAAATATTTTATTTGCATCTAATCACGAAATATTGCATATTAAATTTATTAATAACAGTTTCGAACCTAATCATATACGCAGTTGTAATAAATATTTCGTGGACCATCGTGACTAGTGGTCATGGACCACAAACAATGGTCCGCTCAAATTCTGCTCGCATCGCATTATTATTAGAATCCTTAACATTTTGGTTTTCATATCAGTCGACTCAGTTTCAAACCCTTAATACCACATGATTTGTTCGGTAAAAGTGAATACAAAACCCTACTAATCTAATGATAAATACATGAAAATATCACAAATTGCGACTGACAAGTGGGGGCAACAGTGACTAGAGCATCCACCGAATGAAAACGTAGGCCTGGAAGAAAAAAACTGGAACCAAAGAACCGAACCCGAACCGAACAAAAATATCCGAATCCAAACCGAACCGAAGACCTTCAAATACCCGCATGGTTCCTATATTTCTATATCCGAAATAACCGAACCGAACCGGAACCAAACGGATACCCGAATATATAAAAATATTAATTATATATACGTATAACATAACTAAATATATATTTATAACTAATTTTTTTTCTTAAAAGAATCAAAAATATTTGAAGATAATTACGTTATTATAAAATATCCGAACTATCCAAATTATCCAAAACTATCCGGATATTTTTATCCGAAATATCCAAAATAATCCAAAATATTCAAACTTTTTATCTAAATCCTCGTAATTATTTGATATTTTATCTTAAATAACTAATGTTTTATCCGAACTACCCGAACTATCCGAACCCAAACTGGAACCAAATGAGAACCGAGATTATTTCGGGTATTTTTCGGTTCCTAGTTTTACTATCCGAACCGAACCGAACCCGAAATTATCCGAACCGAACCGAAAAGAAATTAAGTACTCAGTGGATCCTCTAACCCCTTATCCGAACTACCCGAAAACCAAAATATCTGAACTGAACAGAACCGATACCCGAAATGCTCAGGCCTATGAAAACGTTTACTTTTTTTTAAAAGTCTTTGGGCCTCATTTGCTTTTCAAAGAAAGAGACGAGTTTGTAATGGCGTCGATTCAAAGCTGTAGAAGGCCAGCAGCCAAGCAAAGTACACGTTTCTATTGCAGCCATATGCATACATACATAATCTGGATAAAACACTTGGCGGAAACTAATTACTATTCGCATTGTTTCTTGTCATGTCGTGTCGGCCCAATTTTGTAGTATGATGCAAGTTGTCACTTGCGAGTCGTGTAAACTAATTAAGTTGATAGATAGTCTCGTTCGTGTGAATGATATAATTTTGTAGTATGATGCAAGTTATCACTTGCGAATCGTGTAAACTAATTGAGTTGATAGATAATCTAGTTCGTGTGAATGATATATACACATATATATAGTATTGATATGTTGGATTTTTCTGTATATTATAATAAATGGAACGATATTTTCCACGACCTTAAAGTGTGACCATATGAATTCGAACATAATTGATTCAAATAACCTGAAAAAAGAGAAAAAAAAATCATGGCATGGCTCTACATTTCTATAGGTGTTTCATGAAACACGGTTTAATTATGCTAGTTCAAATTCATATAGTCAAACTCATGTCAGTATAAGTCGTCACTTCGTTGGATCACTAGTTTCATCACCCTACCAATACATTTATACATGCTATGAATATTAGATTTGGGCAGCAAGGCGTTTGAGAAGTCTAAGCTAGAGGTGTCCAATGATCCCATCAAAAGCCTTTAGGTAGTAAAAACGCTGCAACTCTTCAACTTGATGACTCTCCATGCTTTCTTCCAATAATCCATTACGTCCATTTATGCGAAATTGTCATGTAACCGTACGTAGCATCATAACCACATATGTTTAACCACATTTCTGGTCTCTGAAGAATAGCATCATATATATATATATATATGACAGCTTTGATCCTTTTGGTAGATACAACAATTGTTTGCAACAAGCTCCATTGTGATCCTTTTTCTGACCTCGATCCTGATCACACCACCTGAGGTTCTTAGATTCACCAGAACCTGATGTAAGCTCAAGAACTTGGAGCTTGAGAAGTTGCTGCAGTGTTGCCTTGTGTATCTCAATTTTACAATTTGACAAGTTTATGAGTTGCTGAATATTAACTCGTCTATTAAGAAGGTGTTAAGCCAATATACACCTTTGTAATATCTCTTAAACCTAATCGGAATAATGGAAACAACTAGAATAGGAAATATAGATATATATAATTACATATTATCCTTATCGCAATACACTTGACCCTTAAACTCTCTGACTGAACCTGCAACTCAACTTCTGAAAACCTGAAACCAACCTTGAATCCTCAAAAATACTGAACCTGTTTTTTGTTCCATAACTGCAGAAACTCACTTGTACCATTCTTCTCTGCAACTCTTACCTTCAAACTTGTATCCTGGAAATTCTAACAATATCCAAGCAGCCATACAAACTCACTTCTAAATTCTAAAAGCATCCATTAAACCTGAGATTCGTAAGTGACACTTTTTCAAGCATTCTGAAACCACAATTGCATCTACATTCCACAAACAAGTTTGTCCTTGACTTAAATCCGAATCAACTTGGTGTTATTGATTTAATCAATAAACTCCACCTGCTCTTCGCATGACTACCTTAAGCTTGAGCAAACCTTTTCTTGGACTGAGAGTCCTATCATAAGATCAGATAACACACTTATACAATTTCATCATATTTTACATTCATATGATTTTGCTATCACAGATTCAGAAAATATCTAAGGCTCTAAACATTAGCTTAGATTCTACTCCGAGGCAAGATTTATTAATGTCTCTTTTAGTCTCTATTTTCCACTAAATATTAATGGTAAAATTTATTGAAATCTTTATTTTGTTTTACTCGTTTTAACAGGCTCACTTGCTCCGTGTTGCTTGCTTCTATCAAGAGCCTTGCTTATGTCAAGGGGCGTTGAGTAACTCCTTGTCTAAGATGACGCTGGAGCTTCATCATATTGAGGTACCTTATCTCATTTAACGATTATTTTTCCTATTTGAATTCTATAAATTTAAGTTTATTCTGCATGGTATTGTCTGAAGGTGTGTTGGAATTATCTTCCATGTCAATTTCAGACTTCAACAAAGCTTCCGACACTGAACAGCCTCGTTCCTGACTTTGGAAGTCGGCTTCTTTAAGGACATGTTATCTCCAAAATTTTAAGCAGCTGAGATTTCTCGGTATATGACATTGCTGTTATTCAAATGGTAATTTATATTTTTGTGAGAAATAATATGAAATTCATTAGCACCAAATTTCTTTCTTGACTGGTGCATGTGGCTCTGCTAGCATTTGGCTCTGCAGAAAAAAATACATGATAGACGAGAATATGCTTTGAAGTTGATTAAGTCAAAGACCAACACATACACTCTCAACTATGCTATGCTTTGGTGAGAGACATCAACTAGAACACTCTCATGATTCTTATAGCAAGTCTAGGATCAACAAGAACACTCATAGAAATATTATGATTCTAGCAAGTCAAAGAACACACCACTATTTGGATGAAGTAGGACACAACGTGAATGGCGATTTTGCATGGAAAACAATTAGCCAAATTTTGGATGGCTTATGTTACATTCATAAACAGAACATAATCCACATAGATTTAACTCCCAACATTATCTTTTTAACTCCGACGGGATGTCAAAATTGGTGATTTTGGTCTAGGTATGATGATCTTCGTCACTCTAATATTATTTTCATTCTAAGTTTTTTTTTTGTTTTTTTTTCTTTCTTATATTTGGCTTATGAAATCTCTACATTTGTGATAATCATCTAATCTCTACGCTGCTTCAATTTTCCAGTGGATTATGTTACACCCATAAGCAGAACATAATCCACATGGATTTAACTCCCAACATCATCTTTTTAATTCCGACGGGATGTCAAGATTGGTGATTTCGGTCTAGGTATGTTGATCTTCGTCACTCTAATATTATTTGCATTCTAATTTTTTTTGTTTGCTTTCTTGTATTTCGCTTATGAAATCTCTACATTGCAGCTAAGTTTTTAGATAAAGATGAGGCAAATATTGTCATGACAATATCTGAAAGTACAACTAAATCAAACAAACTTAGGCACTACGCTTTATGTTGCTCCTGAGATAGTGAAATGTTCATTAGGTGTGCAGTTGAAGCGTATGTTCTCTAGAAATCCATATGACATACCGATTGTCAGTGAACTTCGTATTAAACTTGATCTCCTCTGAAAGAAGTGGGAAGAACAAAGGAAATAACTAAAAGAAAATAGATGATTTCAAGTTTGTTTGTTAATGATTTTCATATCCTAATGTTATCACATTTATGCTAGTATATTAGATTTGATGTTTGTTTGTTAATGTTTTTTCATATCTTATATCTTATGTTATCACAATTATGCTATAATATGTTTGACTTAATATTTGTTTGTTAAATATTATTATATCTAATATAGTGAGATTATGTAACTAAATTTTACTATTATTTTAAAAATCTGATCAATGATTTTATGCCATGTGTTTTTAATAGTATGTAATGAGTTTCTTTTTATTTATTACTTTTTCATTTATTTGATTATTTTAGAAATTGAAATATTCTCGCAAATCTTGCTGATGGAAATGACCTCAGAACAACCTTATCGGTTGATATCTAAAAACAATTTCTTAAAAATAAATATGTATTAAGATGGTGTCATGTGAAGAATTCCTCCACCATAATCGTTTCACTCTCTTTCCTCATATTTTTCTATTTGTCTTTAATGTTTAGAAATAGCTTAAAACCTTGCGTTAGACATTATTCAAATCTCTTAAGCATTATTTAAGAATTGATTTGTCATTATTCATTATCATATTAATTTTGAAAAACAAATCATGGCATATAATATTAACTAGACTTTGATCCGCGCTTTTGAAG
>NW_026619774.1:0-6983 GCF_000801105.2 Raphanus sativus | reverse complement strand
GATATTTCTAAAATATAAATTGGTATTTTTTTTGTAGATTTACTTGTATTGAACAAAGTAGATAAATTATCTGTAAATAGCCGTGATATTCGCAAATGTCAAAAAAGTTTCGGATATCCGGAAAACCAAATATCGATATTTTTGTGAATCAAAGCAAATCGGAAAATAAGATATATGTGAAGTACGAAGCAAATAAAAAAATACTAAAAAGCATGCTATTATTCGAGCCGTTCCTAGACCTAATTTCATCTATTAATCTTGATTTGATTTATTAGATTCATTCCCAGACTTCATGAAGACTCTGCAAACAAAATCGATAAACCAAAAAAAATCTTTGTTTTTATAAAAAAATATAACTAATTTATAAAATTTATAAAACATATGTTTTCACTAACCTTTATTTTTTATTTTGGTTTTTCTAAATTTATTCTATATTGAAAAAATAGATGAGATATCCGTAAATATCTGTCAATATTCGTTAATATTTATAAATTTTTCGGATATCTGGTTTTTCGGATATCTATATTTTTGGAAGAAAAGAAATCAGAAAATTAGATATTTATAAAACATGAAGTAAATATGAAATACTGAAAAATTATGGTAGCATTCGATCCGTGTATATTCTTAAATATACTCTACCTTTTCTTAGTAATTAGAAGTTTGTAAACTAAAAGACTAACTATTCTTTGTTGTTGATATTTAAATTACGTACTGGGTCAAGTAGTAGGTTCGTCTAATATAAATACGTCTTTGGTGTCCTACCATAACTAATTTATGTCATCACTGTAATAGGCTAATAGCCATAGATTCACTTTATCTTTCTAGTAGCCACATATTGGCACATTTTAAATACAACAAATTAGCACCACAAACTATATTCGTCCTGAACCTACCATATGCTATATTTGAATACGAAGTTAATGTCGTATACCTAGAACGTCTATTCATTATATTCTTCTATGATTAATATGTTTTTTTTCTATGAATAATACGTTACAAGATACTGTGCTTAATAAATTGTCAAATTTCATCCTTCAAAATTTTCTTTGTTGATAAATAAATTTAAAATTTGAACAAACAAATATGTTTGTAAAATGATAAATTTAAGATTTTGTGTCACATGATATATATACTATAAATCATTTTATCTCATATCAACCTCTTTTATTTTATCCACTAGAGGTGTTTCCCCGCAAGCGCGGTGTCTTGGACGAAATTCTTGTTTCATCTTAATATTTGTTAGGGTTGCTGTAGTTATGAAATTTGCGTTTTAGATTGATCATTATTTTCAAGTTTTTTATTGTTAGAGAGTTCAGTTGTGATGATGAACTATGTAGGTATTGCCGTATTGTTTTCCACTTACAAAAGACTAAACTGTTTTAGTATTGTGATTGTTATAGTTTGTGGTGTTGTTTGTTGTGTCACTGAAACTTATTGTTTTTTTTTAAATTTGTTTTTGTACTGTTAAGTGTATATAAATTATATTAAGGTTGTTAAGAGTATTTTATTTCTGAATATATTTTCCAGTTTAGTTGTGTAAATTGTGTGTATTAAGTAATAATTTTTATTATTCTTATTATGTTTGGTATATGTGTTTTTTTTTTTAAATTTCTAACTTGTCGCTTTTACCGGACCTTAAAAACAAATACATAAAGACTTGTAAAAATAACTACAAAATGAATGAAAGTTATGAGTATTTAAGTCTTAGTGGGTTTTAACGAATTTATGTATTTCCTGATAGAAGACAATAGCATTGGTCTATTGACATTGGGCATGTAAACTATTTTCATAAGAAAAGAGGAGTATGCAGATGGAGATGTTGTTGCCACCTTCATCTTTGTCGGGATTGTTTCTTGCATCTCATAGTGTGCCTGTGTTTGTTTCTCTTTTATTTGATGGATAATATGTAAACAAAAATCGTTGTTAGATGTATTTATCAGAGTTCGTAACTTACTCTACTTTTTGGTTTAAGTGATTTCACTGATCTTGGTTGCCGTCTTCGTCTTCTTCGTAAGCATCTGCAAAAGTAAGTTTGTAAATTGTTAAATAGCTGACCGTGTAGTTTGTATTTGTTTAGCTAACTCGATGTATGTGTCGTTGAGTTTTAGTTGAGGTGATTGGTTTGGTATATTTGTTTTGAAGTTTATTTGTAATATTAGAAAAAGAGGTGATCGTTAATGATCCGTCTTTTTGGGATTTTAGTTTTTGGTGTTTTGATTGTTTGGATTGTTGTGGTTTCTTTTAAGCTGTAAAATAAAGGTTTGCGTGAAATTAGTTTGATAAGTAATGAAGATAAATAGACCACCACAGATCTGGGGCAGGAAATATTTTTGATCAATGATGTTAGCACCATATAGACAGTAATATGAAGGGAATTGTGTGTTGTTTGTTTCTTACGGGTCAATGAGGAGACGGACAACGAATCGGAGCACTAGACATAACGGATTTTTCCAACCATATCTGCGAGTTTAAATATCAGTTATGATATCGAAACATAATATAAACCCAGCTTCAATATGATAATATACCTGGGAGTTCGAGGTTTGTGTTCACAAGCACTTGGATATTGTCGAACTGCCTAATCATGACTGGAGATTGAAATAAGGAGCACCCGTGATGACTTCATCAATAATGATTGGTGGGATGAAACGAATGAGGAATGGTTGATCAGTTATCTTGTATATGCTTGAGCACTTATCAACCTCAAAACGATCGACTTTCACAATGGAACCGACTTTCAAAGATTGCCTCTAATGATTAGCATGTCTGGCTGGAATGAACCCATGAATCACAGAATCTGTAAATAATATTATTCAACAAAGAATCAAGAAATCAATTAAAAATAATTATGTTAAATAAGTGTGATAGATCGATAATTAACTTACCTTTTCATCAAGGAAGAGAACCGTGATTCCCATAAACTCACCGCCTTTTTTGAAGTTCAAGGAATCCCAGAAGCAGAGGAGGCGAGCAACTATATATGCTCCGACTACTACGACCAGGACGGAGAGACTCGAAGGTTGAGTGACAGATGCCGGTGACGCAGGTTTGAGGAACTGGAGAAGCGGAGAGAGACCATTTCTAGAAGATGGTTAAAGCTAAGAGGAATCGATGAGTTTTGTGGAAATGCAGATTGGGTTCATCAAAGATGAGAATCATATCTATAGGGTTTTTAGAGGAGCTACAAATCAGGAACATTTATGATCAAGCGATTTAAGATAGGAAGATGAAGAGGTCACCAGTGAAAAAAAGAGATTACGAACAGACACACGACGCAGCTCTGTAACTCAGACATGTCTGAGACGATGATGATATGATTGGTAAACATCAGAGTAACTAAGAATAAACTAACGTAGATGAAATGAATGAGAAATTGGTAAACAAATAAAAAAATAATAGAAAATAGTCAGTGTAAGTTTTTCTCTTTACGAACCATAAGGGAAAAAAGAATGAATTGATTTATTTTTGTTGAATAGCAATGAAAGTAAATGAAAGAATTAAAAAGAGTTAATAAGTTTTTCACTTAATTGGTGTTACAAAAACTGAAATAAGAGTATTTTTTTTTTCCCAAAGAATATTGCATCTTGCCAATATTCATAATTCCTTTAAACAGCGTTAGGACATTTCTCTCATTCCACTCAATTGCTTTTTTTTTTGCTTTTTTTCTCCTTTATCGGCGTGGTTGCCTCTTCTCATCACCGCCGGGGTTGAATTCCCCTTCTCTCCACGTCTTTTTTTACATCCCCGCTGCTGTGTAAATCTGGAAGGTTTTAGCCTTGGTTTTTGCTATGGAGGAGCTCCAATGAGAGGCAGTGGTTTATTGTTTGGTCATAGTGGGTTTAGGCGGGTTGCTTACTTGGTGTAGAGAGGTTTGCGTACTGAGCTCTGGTTTGTGCGGTCGATTCGTCATTTGTTTGTTTGGATCTGTGATTGATTTTATGTTGGTAATTGTATGTATTTTTCAGCTATCTAGCCTGAGATAGTGTTCGCTACTGTTTTGGTCCACCGCGTGTGGCTATGGAAATTGTTCCTCTTGTGCTAATACTGACATCTAATCTGAGTTTGTTTATTTTTGGTGGGGGTTTTCTTGTCCTTGGTTAACTTCAAGTTCAGTTTTAGTTCAGCGAGTTGAGATCTGCGGCTAATCTGGTGTCAGATATACAGATCAAGTATTTGTTGACAAAGTGGTGTAGCTGTTTATGCAGTTTTAGACTTTCAAAGATGTTTTCTTCAGAATAGATAATTCATATTAGTGTAGACAGTCTATATCGTGAATACGTTTAGATTGGAGGGTGTGGCCTCATACTTATCAAATTAGAGAGCATACAAAAATGGCATGAGTCACTGATTTATCAAATTTTTCATATATAGGACTGTGATCATCACATCACATATGATGATGTGTTAAATTTTTGTGCTACATCTACATGTCTTTTTAACAGTTATCATAAAATATGGTATATCTTTTGCAAAAAATATTAGTTTTTAAACAAAATATACAACCTGAGCTATAGTAATTCCTACCAACCCAGTATCCTCAGATTTCACCTTTTTGGTTGCTTAGAAACATTTCAATTTTTGTAAAGTTTCAACAAAAGTGTCTTGATGTGTAATGACAAAAATATGTAAAACAAAATAATGAAAATATTTTATCAAAATATATTTTTCATATTTTTATGTTTAGCTCAAAATAGTTGTATTGTATGTTTTTGTGTTTACATTCTTTTTTTATACAATATATGTTTATAGCTATCGATATATTAATAAGAAATTTTGAATAACATCCAATTATTTTTTTATATCATAAAAACTATTTTATATGTGTTGTTTATATGGATGCGAAGCTACCAGTTTGGTTTGCAGAGTCAATATGATTTACAAAAAAAACTAGTAATCACTTATTTTATGTTAAATTTTAAAAATTCACATACTTTCTGAAAATAATAATTATCACTAATCATAGAGACATGTGAATTTTGTGTTTTATGGTTCAACTATTCAGGTACACATACCATTAATAGTTTTCAATACCATGTTATTAAATCAAAAACATACTTTCATTCATATTTGTTCTTGATACATAATCACTATTTTGTCAAATAACACATAATTTTACTACATATAATAATATCTGAGAAATCCACATAATTTCGCAAAAGTGCAGAAGAGTACTTTCTTCAATCCACACAAAAATAACCTTTCTTCGATCCCTTTTCCTTGCAATTTTACCACCATAACTAATTACTTTCTTCACGCATACAATTAGGTTATCTATCGAATCCCCTTATATATTAAAGGAGGAACATTTGAAAAATAATAACCTCAAGTTTGGAGTAATTAGAAAAAACCCCAATCCTACGTGTCAGTCAATTAGGATGTTAATTAAGTCTACGTGTCACGATTACACTGAAATTGAAAAAGTGGGATGGTCCATTTGATTTTTTTTCGCTAGAGAAATTTTAACGAGACCTATGATACTAAAACATATCGTATGCATAACGTATATATGCTATCATATATGCTATCATATTATATCTCATGTTTAACAACATCGAACGTTCATAATATCGTTTAAGCACAGTGAATTTAAAGGAGTAGCTTGACTTCTTAAGATACAACCAAACCAGATTTGTGATGAATTAATATGCTATCCGCTGAAACTTGTAGATTACGTTGAAACTTAGAGATTACATTTATTAGTAGAACAGTCCAGTATAAACATAAGTTGAGCGTAAGAAGCTCCAGCCATGGACGAACAAGAAACTGAGTTTTGTTCTCGATAATATACAGAAAAGTACAGAAGAAAGGTGGCCGGTTTGTTGATTGTGTTTGTTTGGGTTGAGTGTAATTAGTATGTTCAATTTGAACCGCATAAGTTGAACGTAAGAAGCTCCAGTCATGGACGAACAAGAGACTGAGTTTTGTTTTCGATATGATACAGAAGAATACAGAAGAAAGGTGGCCGGTTTGTTGATTGTGTTCGTTTGGTTTGAGTATAATTAGTAGGTTTAACTTGAATCGAATGAATCAACGGTATAATTTGATTGGTTTACGAAATATTTATTGTCTATGTGCATATAAAAGGAAAACCGTATGTAATGTTTTGGCGTATAATAAATATGTTTCCATAAAAGCTTGATAAATAAGTAGATTTGTGATGAATTGATGTGTTTCTATAAATGTTTGTTTAGAGATTTTAGCTTGATACAATTTTCGTAAGATTTTAAACACGGAAAGTCAATAAAAATGGAAAACATATTTACCAAGGTAAAAAACTATAATATTTAGATGGGAATTAAGGTATATTAGTATATTACATATATATTTGAAATATAGGGGATTTGTGGTGTACAACACATTACAACTTTAATGTAATTAAATTGATAATAGTTCAATACTTATGAAATTTCAACGTCATAAATACATTAAAACATATATTTACATATTTTATGTTATTCTTTAAAATAAAAGTTATATCAGGTTTTATGCTTGCAATTAATATATGTAGCATATGATTTTTTATAAGTTTCAGTAAAAGCAATGTTTGTATTAATTAGAAAGATTGGTGCAAGCTAAGATGTTATAAGGTAATTAAAATTATGCAAATAATTTTACCAATATCTTAATTATTCGAACGCTTCAGTAAAGGATATTGATATTAATGAAAAACTTGGTCTGCAAGTTATATTTGATCGATTGCAGCAATTGAGAAATTTTTATTATAAGGAAAAGTTCATATATTGCATGCCTCGATTAACTCTTTTGCCTTAGTTTTTCCAAAATTTAACTTGTGAATCTTTGCTAATATATACCCCAAACCTTATAATAAATGTTATCAAGCTACTTTAAAACTGATCCTTTTTTATTCAATTGTATTTATTTAGAATATTTTATTTTTCAGGAACATCCGATAAAATTGTAACTATACATAGAAGATTAGCATGGTCTGCGAAAGGATGACACACAAATTTATTCAGAATATT
>NW_026619773.1:0-6989 GCF_000801105.2 Raphanus sativus | reverse complement strand
TTCGGTGCGTTTGGATACTTGGATAAGATTAATAAAAGATTTTGGTGTGTTTGGTTATAGCTATAAAAAATGGAGTGTTTGGAAACTTGAATAGTAGTATCTATTAATTGTGTTTCCATATTTCACTTAGTTTAACAATTTAATTAATTATATTACCTTAATAATAAATTACATCATTAATTATATTACCATAATAATAATAGTGCATATTTTTATTTATTAGTTAATCAATATTAACTTTGTGCCAATTATAAAATCAAAAATGCTAAATAATTAGGTTTTACATATGATTAAACATTTGGTTTATTTTATTTTACTAAAATATTTTTATTTTAGTTACAATCGGTGGAAAATTACGTACCCAAAAACATAGTTCAAAAATATGTTTTGTGAATAAAATAATAACTTAAATCAAAATACTTAAAATGTCCTACATTTATTGTCACTTAATTTTCCACTCCATATAATTATTTTACTTGATAAAAAAACTCTTTCTATTTCACTTAATTTAGCAAAACACATAAAACAGTTTTTTATTAATTTATATAATCATTTAGACATGAACATTATCTGTCTATTTAGGTACATGTTGTTCTTTTCGGGTATCTTTTTTTTTTGGTAACCAAGTCCCGCTTGAATATTATAAACTTATGTGTGGATTTTGAGTTGGATCATTCTAGATCTGGATGAATTCGGTTCTGATGTATAGGAACCTAAAAATATCTAAATAACCAATGTATCTAAAACGGGTTCGGATATTTGTAATAAAAATAACCATATAACCTGATTCGGTCCAGATCTTTTGAGTATCGTTAGTTACCAGATCTTTTGAATATCGATGTATAAAAATATATTTCACGGGCCAATTTAACAAAATATTAATTGGTTCAGTTGAAATAAATATATTTTAAAAAATTATATGAACTGAAAAAATCACTATAAGAGTACTTACATTTGGATTCAAATCATTTTTTTAATAACAAACTACACAAATATGTTGATTTGTATACAAATTTAAATTACAATGTAAATATTTAATTGAACACAATTAATACAGAAATATGTCACATTGTTTAAACAAAATATCAAAGTAAACAGTTGCGTTCTAAAATCATTTATTTTAACAACAAGCCAAATAAATATGTTGATTGGAGAAGGAATAAAATAAAGCCAGATAAATACATAGTTTACCAGAGACACTCTATATGTCAAATTTATTATAAAGAAATTTTTACTAAGATAAATACATTCAATAATTACAAACAAATAATATATTTCATAAAAGTAAAAAATAATATACGCGCTTCGATATGTTGATTGGAGAGGGAATAAAACAAAGTCAGAGAAACACATAGTTTACCAGAGACACTATGTGTGTCAAATTTATTATAAAAAAAATTTTACTAAAATAAATATGTTCAATAATTACAAACAAATAATATATTTCATAAAAGTAAAAAATAATACCCGCGCTTTCGAAGCGCGGGTCAAAATCTAGTTCATTTTAAATCATAATAACCTTAAACCTATTGTTTTCTATTAAATTTATGCATAATAAAATATAGTTTGCTTCCTATTTACTTTAAATAAATTTGCATTATATATGTATCTCTATACATGGAAATTTCATTTTTGTAAAAAATACTTTTTGTAAATTGGGGGCCCCACAAAGTGGGGGCCCCATCCCAATGTTTCAAGATCATCTGTCCAAGCCCGTCTGCGAGATTCGAGAGAGATGGAGAAGAAAAGGCAGTGGCGTCAATGGAGAAGATAAGGCGTCTGCGTCAAAAATAGCTTAGGTATTTTTGTAATTAGCGAATTAGGTTAAAGGTAAAATAGTAAATAGGTTAAATAGACGCTGGTTATTAGTCGCAGCCGCGGGATTTTTGGGCGTCTGACGCAGGTTCTGGCGTTTAGACGCAGACGCAGACGCACGTACCGGCGTCAATAAAACGAACAAGTTTGCTGCGAAAATCATTGCCGCAGACGGAGACGCCGGACCTGCGGCAACCAAACGAACATCACTTAAAACAACATTGTTTTGAACATGTTGACCTAACCAAAACCTTGGGTATTTTATATTATACATAATGATAAGAACGTGGCTGGAATTGGAGCAAAACAACAAGTGCATCATCATCTCATCAGACAAAAATCATCTAAATATAATTCAAATCAAGCAGATAATGCTAACTTTATACGTATATATTAAAATACAAAGTGCTTAAAATATGAGTACAATCAATCAAGAGAAAATAAAAATAAAATAAAAAAGGATAATGGGATGGTCACGTACACGTTCAGGTTCCCTGATTTACCGCTCTCACCCCCCCTCTCTCTCCCTCTCTCTCTCTCTCTCTCTCTAAATCGTTCTTTGTGAAAGTTTCCTCCTTTCTACGCAAAAGCGAACGCAGATCTTAATGCAGCTACAGTGATTTCGATTTTTTTTTTTGGGGTTAAAATATAAAACTCTTCTCATCAGCATCTGGGTTTCTCCCAAAGGTACGATCTTTATCCTCTAATCTGGAATTGGATTCTCTGTTTCTAGGGCGAGATCTCGATCACCCGGAAAAGCTAGAGACTCTGTTTCCGATGATTAATCGTTGGACTCGTTAGTGTTGTGTGTGTGATGTTTGAATCAGAATCCTGATTCAAAGGAGTACACTTGTGAAGTAGATTTTGAGCTTTGATTCCCCTATAGTTTTTGATGCTCATGAGGTTCTGTACTGATCTGGTTAGGGCTTCACCTTATATCTCCATCTAGAACATTGAGCAAAAGACTCACACTTTTAGTTCTACTTGTTTGGTTTCTAATCTGAGAAGTTGTTTTAGCATGTTGGGTAGTGCTTGATCTATGCCTTTTTTTTTGTTGTCTGAAAAATGTATTAAGTTTGTGCAGAGCCATTCTTGTTGCTCTTCCACTGATCTATAACCAACCATGTGGAAGTTCAAACCATTCGCTCAGAAAGAGCCCGCGGGTCTCGAAGGTCGTTACCTCGAGATAGGAAGCCTCAAAGTCCAGGTGAGAGGCGTCATCGCTGAAGGAGGATTCTCCAGCGTCTACTTGGCTCAAGACACAAACCACGCGTCTAAGCAGTACGCTTTGAAGCACATGATATGCAACGACGAGGAGTCGCTCGAGCTCGTGATGAAAGAGATCTCTGTTCTGAAATCTCTGAAGGGGCATCCGAACGTAGTCGCGCTGTACGCGCACGGTGTCTTGGATACGGGGAGGAACAAGAAGGAAGCTCTTTTGGCTATGGAGTATTGCGGGAAGTCTCTTGTGGAAGTGCTTGAGAGCAGAGGTGCTGGTTACTTTGAAGAGAAACAGGCTCTTTTGATCTTCAGAGATGTGTGTAATGCTGTCTTTGCGATGCATTCTCAGTCCCCACGCATCGCTCACAGGTATATACACACACGCAGCTTCACTAGATATCTTCTGTTGAGCTCAGATGTTACTGTTGTTGTTGTCTCAGAGACTTGAAGGCTGAGAATCTTCTATTGAGCTCAGATGGACAGTGGAAGCTATGCGATTTCGGAAGCGTTTCAACAAACCACAAGGTATTCGAAAGAGCAGAAGAGATGGGAATTGAAGAAGACAATATAAGGAAACACACAACACCAGCATATAGAGCTCCTGAGGTTTTGACTAGATAATGCTTTTTTAATACAGATTTATAAGGAAGGAGCAATGTTTTGATATTCTCATGTGTCTTTATTGGTTAAAATAGATGTGGGATCTCTTTCGAAGGGAGATTATAAGTGAGAAGGTCGATATATGGGTAAATGCCATTTTGAAAACGCTTCTCCTGATTGATAGATTAATCAATGAGGTCGAGGACACTAATGTCTTTTGCAAATGGTTGTTGCCAGGCTCTTGGATGTCTTTTATATCGGATATGCTATTTCAAGAGTGCGTTTGATGGAGAATCAAAGCTTCAGGTTTTAAACGGGAACTACCGTATACCTGAAACGCCTAAGTACAGTTCCTCTGTTACGGATCTCATTAGAGACATGCTTCAAGGTTCACCTGATGAACGACCAGATGTTACACAGGTAAATAATAATAATAATGACACTTTTGTTGTCATTTTGATGCAACAACTTGCAATGTGGCTAATAACATTTTGTATCTACAGGTTTGGTTTCGTGTCAACGAGCAGCTTCCTGCTAATTTACAGAAGTCATTACCTGATGGACCACCTGAAATGCAATCTACTGACGGTTCATCATCAAAACCATCAAGCAAATCTTCTCCAGCACCTCGTAGAAGTCCACCACCTCCACCACCATCATCGTCTGGAGAACAAGCTAGTGGAGGAGGCCCTCTTGGTGCCTTTTGGGCGACTCAGCATGCTCAAACCTCTCTTGTATCAGAAGACAACAATACTAACATAGCTAAAAAGCCTAGTCCTGTGAGAGGAGAGGCTCGAGGTAAGGATACAAGTCCTGCTGCAGCAGCAGCCAGTAACAGGGCAAGATTGTCTAAGGACGATGCTTTTAACTCGTTTGTTGCTGACTTCGATACGGCGAAGCTTGATAATGGTAATAAACCTGGAAAAGAAGATGCACTGGAGGCTGAGATAGAGAGGTTAAAGGATGAGTTGAAGCATACAAAGTCAGAGAAGGCTGAGATTACTGCTAAGTTCGAAAAGCTTTCTGCTATCTGCAGATCGCAGAGGCAAGAGTTGCAGGATCTCAAGCAAGCACTTGCCTCTAAATCTGCGTCAGCCTCACCAAGCAGAGACTTGTCACAAAACCAAACCTCTCCAGGGATGCGTTCCGTGTCCTCAACTCCTTCGGTAATTACCTAATCTAAGCGTTAGACCAACAACATTTAGGCTTTGCATCAGTTTTTTTCTTACATTATTATGACTCTTCTTGTTGAAACAGAGAGATAGGGTTGAAGGAAGTGTTTGGGATCTTCAGCAAACAGACAGGTCTGATTGGTCATCAGGAAGCTCGGATCCAAACTCATGGCAACCTTTTAGTGAACCCGTGTTGGAATCTGCATCAAAGACCCTTAATCAGTCTGTGAGAACAAAAAGTAAACCAGCTTCTTCAGCTCCTGCTCCAGCAAGCCAAGGTTTTGAGCCATGGGGGTTCGAGACAGAGTCCTTCAGAGCTGCTGCAACGTCTTCAGCGTCTGCAACACAAAGATCTGGAAACACTTCACAGCAAAGATTTGGGAACACAAAGATGAGGGATAATCAGAAAGCTGCTCAACCTGCTGGATGGGCTGGCTTCTAAAAAAACTCTCACTCTATCTCAATGCTCATTGATATTTCCTCGTACAACAACAACAGCTTCTTGCTTGCCATTACAGAATCTTGAAATCTTTTTGTAGATGATCGACCGAACATCCTTTGTTTTTGGCGGCTATATATAATATATATATCTACTGTTTTTATAGACTGTTTAAACTTACAGATTTGGTTTTTGAGGAATGGATAACTCATTCTTGAGATGTTGCCAAAATCTCGTATTTGCGTTAGAGGCCATGTTATGATCCGTATTCAAACCAGTGATTGCGTTTGTATTAGTTTTGGCGCCGTGTCATATACTCTTTGTATCAAAACCTGAGAGCTTCACATCCTCAGGCCAAAACAATCTTCACATCTTAGGGAGTAGTTCCTCACTTCTTACAACCTCGAGCTCGAGTTAGTTACTTTAGTTTCTTCACTACTCCATCATGATTTTTGATTAGTTCGTTGATCTTTACAGTACACGTTATGTTTTTGTTTTGCTTGGTCTGTTTCATATTCTAAAAGTTCTGTACCTGTGCTTCTTTTTCAGTTCTCCCAGAAACTCTTTTCACAGGAAGAGGAAAGGTTAAAAGTTATGTTTTTTTTTTGTTTTTTGTTTTTAACTCAACTTCAAAGTTTCCATTAAACAACTGAAACAAACTCCATAAACATATCAGCATCTACTTCATTTTCAACCACATTGGTGTTACAGAATATAACTTGTTGTGTTCTCCCTGGGTTGTGTGAGGTTACATTTTGTGAATTTCTCTGTTTTTATTTATTTATTTATAGTTGAGTTGCTCATGTATCTTTTTTTTGAATTGAATGTTAAATTTAATTCAAAAGAAAAAAAACTCTTTTTACAACTAAGTGTACTTTGTTTTGAATGATTTGAAAATAAACTACATCAAAAGAAAACTCAAACTGATTTTATCTTGCTTCAAACCAATAAGCCATCCCCCCTTCAAACTTCTCGTCTCCTCTACTTCTGATCACAGTTAGTTGATTTCGCATGTTCTTATCCAATTGACTCACCATACTCATTGTTGGGACTGCTTTCTCTCCATGTCTTCTTCTATTCCTTTCTCTCCATATCATATAAATCGTTGCCTGAAACATATATCTCATGACAAACACCTTCACTTTACTCCATCCAGTATCATCAACAATTAGCCTGATAAGTGTCTCCCAATCTCCCATATACTGATCCACCATCACACCCTTCATAAGCGCTTCCCAAACTTGCGCAGAATACGGACATTCAAAGAATAAATGTTGTATAGTCTCCAAAGGATTTTTACATAGAACACAGGTCGCATCAATGTTCCCACTCCATACCAGCATTCTATCTCCTGTTGCTAACCTTCCTCTCATAGCAACCCAAGTAATAAAGGAGTACCTCGGAGTCGCGTGCTTGAACCAAACCGCTTTGTACCAGTAGCAAAGAGGATGATCTTCTCTAATACTCAGCCAAGTTTCCTTTGTAGAAAATTTGGTCTTGTACTTGCCTTTACTATTTTTCCACTTAGATACATCCTCTTCTACTCCTCTACTCTCTTTAACTCTTTCAATTTCCACTTCCACCCTGTTCAGAAGTTGAACTCGATGCGACCTTCTTCTATGCTTCATACTGTCTGCTACCGTAGCATTCAAAGGGATACCCATATCAATACAACTACCTTCTCTCAAAATATCTATTAGGCAACCCAAAGAACACCACTTCTCATGCCAAAACGCAGTTTT
>NW_026619772.1:0-6990 GCF_000801105.2 Raphanus sativus | reverse complement strand
TGTCAAGTGGTATCAGAGCAACTCTGGAAGGGAAGTGTTCATCTTTCTCTTTGATTTTCGTTTTGTCTCTTGAGATTCTATTGAGAGTTGATAGATCTGTGTTTCTGTTGATGAAATCTGATAAATCTGAGAACTTTGATCATAGATCTGCTGTAATCTCTTCATATCCTCTTTGATTTCTTGTTGATCTGTGTTCTTTGTGTTGAAATCTGAAAAAAAAAATAGGGTTCTTTGATCTGAATTCGAATTTGCTTGTGTTTGGTTCTACAATTTTCGTTTTGACTGTTGAGAGTAAGAATAATCAGGCTGGGTCGAAATTAATCAGAGTTGTTAAGGTTTTAAAATTTGGATTTGAATCTGTTTCTGGTTTTGCAAGTTGATTATTTGTTTTCTCTGTAGAACTTGTTGCTGTTGTGTTTTGTTTTCTGTTTCAGGTACCATGGCAGGAGATCAGAAAGGAGAACTCACTAAGGATAAAAATCTGTTACTCAAGGCTATGACTGCTCAGCTGCAGCAAGAGATGGAAGCCAGCCTTGATAAATTTCGACAGGAGTTTAGACAGGAACTTCAACAAGCTACTGGTCTCAGTCTTGAGTCTAGAAGCAGTGAGAGGAGACAGAGACGTGAGCATAAAGGCAGAGGCAATGACAGAGATAAATTTGCTGATCAAAAGATAAAAATCCCTCCTTTCTTTGGTGATGCTGATCCTGCTGTATATGTGGAGTGAGAGAGAGATGGAGTTGATTTTTAACTATCAACACTATGCTGAAAGGAAGAAGGTTCAAATGGCTACTGCTGAGTTTTATGGTTATGCTTCAAGCTGGTGGAATAAATTGAGAAAGTCCAGAAGACTTGATGGAAAAGAACCAGTGGAAACATGGCTTAAGCTGAGCTCTTTGATGCGTAGAGAGTATGTTCCAAGACAGTACTACAAAGAAGTACTTCAAAAGCAGAAAAGAACAAGAAAAGAAGAAACCCAAGGTAATATCAAGACTGCTATTTCAGATTATTGTGCTAATATTTCTTCTAGTCTTGAAAAGGATCAGGTAGCAGCTGAGGTACCTAAAGAACTTGAGGAAGAATGTGGGAACAGAACCTATGAGCAGAAAGAAGTCTCGGAATGTTCACCACGGTTGAAAGACCATAAAGAAACAAATATGCTGAGAAATTATGAGTGTTCTCATCACTCTTTTCATTATGGTTTGCTTGAAAATAATACACAAGCTTGTGATGAACTAACATGTCTTGAACCGGTGCAACCGAGTAGCCTTGTATCTTTGACACAGGTTGCAGAAGAAGACTCATCAAAGGAAGTACCAGAGAGTACGACACAAGGAGAACAGCAGAAAAACTTGAAGTCAGAAGCAGCTCATGAATCTTTGTCTTCTGATCTGCAAGAGCACTGTAAGGGGTTTAATATGGCTGTCTCGATGGCTGAAATGTTTGTTATGGTTAGTGCTCATGATGTGAAACGTTTTGATCTTGAGAAAATCAAAGATTTTTGTGTTTCAAAATCTGTTTTTGATAACATTTCTAAATCTTTTAAAGAACTTGAACCAGAAAACCTCTTTGATCAAAAATGTTTTCAAAATATAAACAAAAAATATTTCTGGTCATGTTTTGAGTCTTGAACAATTTATGAATCATCATGAAAAGATTTTTGAACCTGTCTTTAAGCCAATTGATTTCTCTGTCAGAACACCTTGTGATTCACTTGCTAGAAATCTTGTTGTGAACTTTCCTAGGCATGAACTTGTCACTGCTGACTGTCTTGCATCCACATATTTCTTGAAAGAATCTAGGAAGTTGCATCAGTCTGATTTTTGGGTTGAATTTGTGATGCCTGCAAATATCTCTGAGTTTGAGATTGATTGTTTGTGTGCTGCAGATGATTCTAAGCATGTAAGATTGTTCTTTGATGATATTCTAGTGTATAACACATTCTTTGATAAACATCTTGCACTTCTAAAGCTTGAGATCATTGTTTCTGGATGTATTGTTTTGTGCCTTGTGAACATTCTTGTCTACAATACTTTCTTTGACATGATAACCCACTTGACTTGTCCAAAAGAAGCTGAGAAAGGTACAGGTGAAAAGAGGGGCTATAAGGATCAGAGTACCAGTGATGAGTCCTTGGCTAAGTTGGAGATGCAACAAGCAAACCTTGGAAGCTGTCTAGCCGCCAGCTTTGACATAGGAGCAGTCCGAGGACCATATCTCAACAACCACAAGGAATTATTCAACAAACTCGACTGCTATGGAAACTTAACTCATGAGGGTCTCACGTCGAATTGGAATCATGTCCAAAGCTTCTCAGATGAAAGAGTTATGGGTTCTACAAGTCGGGTGATTCTCTGTGTGCTTTGTTTGAATTTTTCTGAGTTTCAAAATATCTCATCCTATCTATGGCGACCAGGTGAGCATGCTAAGGTAATTGATCATGTTTTCAATAATTCTTTTATTGATTACACAGATATGATGCACTTGTTTTTGTCAAAAGAGCCATGTGCAGATTATAAGGAAGATTGGAAGCAATCAAGGAGAAAGAACAAGCATAAGGAAGACAATCGGTTCAAACCACCTGATCTGAACAAGAACCAACATGTCCCTGGCTTTATCCTTATCAAAGAAGCACCTCCAGATGAATCATACAAGCCAAAACCGAGCAGAGACAACTATGGAATAAGACTCTTACTTTTTGATAAATTTTTAAGTGCTAACTTGCTTTGTCTCAATGTATCAGGTTTGAGTAATGAATCAGGAACTAAGTGGATCAATGCTCTCTACATATCCGAACCAGTCAGAAACAATGCCTATTATAGAGGCTTGCAAGGTAAGTGTAATTTGTTTTTAAACTTCAATGTTACTGACTTGGTCCCCTCTATTGTAGGTAAAGCAGATTTGAGGACAAATCTTTTTGAAGAGGGAGGGGATGATGTGATAATGGAAAGCACTGAGGAATGGAATCATGAACCTGATCATGGAGAGCTTGTAGCTGTTGAAGAACATACAACTGAAGAGTGTTTGAGTCAAATAAAGCTGCTATCATCAAAGATACTTTCATCTATAATTCAAGCTACTCCACCTTCAAGCTGATCATCATCTAGGCAAGTAGCTTGTGTGTGCTCTTTTCCTAACCTTTGGTTTTGTCCCACTGGGTTTTCCAAAGGAAGGTTTTTAACGAGGCCACAAGTCTACTTCTCCTATCTCCTAGATGATTGATCTTGGTCTGTCCACATGAAGACCTTATGTTATTTTATATCTAAGTTTTTATGTTATTTTCTTTAGTTTTCGAAAACATTTAAACTTGGTCTTTGTTTAGTTTCCAAGGGAGCCTGTTCCCTTTATTTATTTTTTCTAGTTTCGAGACCTTGTGCATGTACAAGGCCTCTCCTTTATAAGGTGGTCGTGGCCCCCTTGTATCATTATGCAATCTTTTATCAAAAACCCTTTTCTCTCTTCTCTCTTGTCTTTGGCGAGTTGAAGTGTTGCTGGTGTGTAATATCCGGCTTGGATCTCTGTTCTAGTGTGTCATATCTAGTTCAGTATCCGTTGGAGTATCAGAAGTCGAATCATAGCTTCTGTGTCCCACATCAATCCACACGCCTTGAATCAGATCGAGCCTTGTCTCTCTGATTGCGAGGATTATCCCTTGTTCTCTCTTCCCAGTTCCAGAGCATCATCCTAGGATCTTATCACTGTGCAAACTGCTTGCTATCTTATCAACCGGGTCCCAACAAGGATTCTGAAGGATGTGTCTCCATTTGAGGTGTTGAATAAGAAGAAGCCTTTCATTGATCATCTAAGGGTATTTGGATGTGTGTGCTATGTGATGACTCCAGGAGAACTGAGGAACAAGTTGGAAGCCAAGAGTACAAAGGCTATGTTCATTGGATACTCCAACACACAAAAGGGTTATAAGTGTTATGATCCTGATGAAAAGAGAGTGATGGTGTCTAGAGAAGTGAAGTTTGTTGAAACAAAAGGGTATTATGAAGAAAAGGAGTGGGAGAATTTGAAGGATTTGTCTCAAGCTCCATCTGATAGGGCAACAACACTGAGAGTGATGTTGGAAAGGTTAGGGATAGGAGTATCCCTGGATCCGAGTTCTGGAAGAAGAGAGTCTTCCAACCAGCATGGTGAAGCTGTGAGAACAACTCCTCTTGATCATGAGAGGGGGAATGGAACTGAATCTCAAAATCAAGGAGATTCAAGTCAACAACATGATCAAGAGGCGACTGCTGGAGTAGAGAGTGGTGCTCAATCTAGTGAAGATGAGCAAAGAGAAGATACTTCTACTGGTTCAGATACTCAATCTAGTGAAGATTGGGGAGAAGATTCTGGTGGATCAAATGAGAGTGATGAACAAGAGCCACAAGAAGAGGAACAAGTGCAAGAGTTAAGGAGAAGCACTAGGGTGAAAAGAGATTCCTCCAACTGGGTAAACACAAGGGTGTACTACAATGCCCAGGCTGTGGAGCATCCATCTCAAGCCGTGTGTTCCTTTGCAGAGTTCCCGGATGAACATGTAGCTTTCACAGTAAGCTTGGATGAGTGTTACATCCCAAGAACTTATGAGGAAGCTGTAGCTATAAAGGAGTGGAGAGAATCAGTGGCTGATGAGTCTGGAGCTATGATTAAAAATGAAACTTGGTATGAGAGTGAGCTACCTAAAGGGAAGAAGGCAGTGACAAGTAAATGGGTGTTCACAATCAAATTCTATCCAGATGGGAGAATAGAGAGGCGCAAGTCTAGGCTGGTGGCAAGGGGATTTACTCAGACATATGGTGAGGACTATGTGGAGACCTTTGCACCAGTGGCTAAGCTCCACACTATCAGGATTGTATTGTCTCTAGCTGTGAATCTTGAGTGGGATTTGTGGCAAATGGATGTGAAGAATGCATTTCTTCAAGGAGAATTGGAAGATGAAGTGTATATGCATCCACCACCAGGTCTTGAACATCTAGTCAAGAAGGGCAATGTGCTGAGGTTAAAGAAAGCCATCTATGGTCTTAAGCAATCTCCAAGGGCGTGGTACAATAAGCTGAGCACTACACTGAATGGGAGAGGATTCAGGAAGTCAGAGTTGGATCACACTCTCTTTACCTTAACCACTCCATCCGGGATTATTGTGTTGCTGGTCTATGTTGATGATATCATCATCACAGGAAGTGATAAGGAAGGTATCAAGGCTACAAAGGAGTACCTTAAAGCAAGCTTTGAGATCAAAGACTTGGGAAAAATGAAATACTTCCTTGGGATTGAGATATGCAGATCAAAGGAAGGGTTGTTTCTGTCTCAAAGGAAGTATGTGATTGATCTCTTGAAAGAAGCTGATGCATATGGTGGAAAGACAGCAAAGATGCCAATGGAGGATGGTTATAAGGTTCCACGTGAGGGGGAGATTGAAGATAGCAAGCCATTTCATGATCCTAAGCTATACAGGAAGATGGTGGGGAAACTGATCTACCTTACCATCACAAGACCTGATGTGTGCTTTGCGGTGAATCAAGTGAGTCAGCACATGCAAGTTCCTAAGGAGCATCACTGGAGAATGGTGGAAAGGATCTTGATGTATCTGAATGGAACAACTGGTCTTGGAGTTTGGATGGGATGTAACAAGAGTACTGAGGTTGTAGGCTATTGTGATGCGGATTGGGCTGGAGACCGAGCAGACAGAAGATCAACAACTGGTTATTGTACATTCATTGGAGGTAACCTTGTCACATGGAAGAGCAAGAAGCAGAAGGTAGTTTCTTGCTCTAGTGCTGAGGCTGAGTATAGAGCTATGCTTAAGCTCACTAACGAGCTAGTATGGATCAAGGGGATCCTGAAGCATTTGGAGATTGAGCAAGCAACTCCAATGGTGATGCACTGCGATAATCAAGCAGCCATCCATATAGCCTCTAACTCAGTGTTCCATGAAAGAACCAAGCACATTGAGGTGGATTGTCACAAGGTGAGACAGATGATGATACTTGGGGTGATTCTGCCGTGTTACACTAGGAGTGAGGATCAGTTGGCTGATGTGTTTACAAAGGCAGCAAGGCAAAAGACAATGGAGTCCATTCATATCAGATTGGGGCTCATTGATCTTTCGCCTAAGCACTAGTGTATACACTCTCCTGATCATGTGATCTCTACTCTTTCCTCATTAAGGTTTTGTCCCAATGGGTTTTCTTTAATGAGGTTTTAACGAGGGAGATCTCATGGTCCTTCCAATCTTAACTTGTTTCACATGGTTAAGCTTGAGGGGGAGTGTTAAAAATGAGGTGATAATATTGAGGAGAAGCTAAGGGTGAGATCACAAGAGTAAAAGAAGAGGTTGAGGAAGTTGGTGTAATAGTAAATAGTGAAATACACTCTTCACTATTTACTATTTACTATCCAGAAGTTACTATGCAAGGTGTGAGAGTTACTTGTGAAGCAAGGAAGTGGAAATGTATGAAGCAAGGAAGAGGGAAGAGAGGAGGCGCGGATGGTTTGAAATGGACACTGTAGGTGACCGTTGAAGAGGATAAGAAACCTTATCTATTGCTACAGCAACCAGACCAGGCTGGCAAGTCAAGACACACTCCTCCTTTTGACCAGCACATGTGGTTAACCTCAGCCATTCATTTCCCTTTGTTCACATGCGTGCATAGTGCTTTTACAACCCTAGCTGCGCAACTCTCTCTCTATATATACTCTTGTAATCACATCTTTGAGACTAATGAGAAATGTGCCTCCCAAATAGTAATTTCTGGTTTCTTCATTCTTAATCTCTTAGATCTTTGATTCACAAACTCTCTCAATCTCTTAAAAACTCTTTCTAATCTCTAAAATATCATCTTACGCCTCTCTATTGTACCATCAGCATTGTATTTGATTGTAAAGATCCATCTGCTTGTTACTGCCCTCTGGCCTTTGGGTAGCTCTGCTTCATACCATGTATCATTGATGATCATGGCACTAGTCTCACTGCCCACTGATTCTCTCCATTCAGCAAGT
>NW_026619771.1:0-7002 GCF_000801105.2 Raphanus sativus | reverse complement strand
TGCCGAACTTGTAAAGGTAAACACTTTCACTTCCATGTCTTAAGCTAGATTTCCATATGCAGTACACTTAATTTCTAAGAACCTGTTATTATTTGAATATAGTCAAGTATTTAGTATGTTCCTTTATAACTTTACAAAGTTAACAAAAAATGAGAACATATCGTATAATGATTTAAGAAAACTCCATTCTCTGTTGTTCAATTAGTTCAATATCTCTAACACCTACCACAATTTACAAACATTGTAACATCAGTTTAAAATAGAAAAAATATAAACAAAAGTCTAGTGAGCATACTTAGCTATTCGAATTATGTATAGTAATAGAAAAGACTGACTTAACATACTGATAGAGAACTTAGGAGGAACTAAACCACGTAGGATGTCAGGAAAGTTTGAAAAAACAACAAAAGGCAACATCAAACGGCAATATGTGCTTCGTTCAAACAACAGTCCACGTAGAATGTTAGGAAAGTAGCCGTCGCCTTTTGGGTCTTTTTTTTTAGGTTGCAACGTTTATAGGTTTCTGGTAGTTTATGCTTCTTATTGGCTGAGATCAAAGTGTTTATATAGTACTCCTAAGCCGTGATGCAAAAGCTAAATATAAAAATGAGAAAATTTCGGCTTAAATGATTCATTATTCACTCTTGCATTATAGGAAACTTTCATTTAGTCAATAATAATATCTATCGAGGATGCAATTAGATCGTTACGATACATCCCACATTTACTTTAGTCATGAATAAAAATGAACAAAACTTAGGTTCACCCCCTAGGGTGAACCTCTACATTCATTCATCAATAAGATTTAGTTATTTAAGATTTGATATATTTCAAAAAAGGAAACTAAATAATAAGAATTTAGTGAAATAAAATTATGTTTTTAGATAAATAAAAAATAGTAGTAATTATAGAAAAAAGTTTTTTGTTTAATATTAATAAATTTGTCGATAAATACTAAACCCTAAACCCTAAATTTTAAATACTAAACCCTAGACCCTCGGGGAAAGCCTGAACCCTTGGGGAAAGCCTGAACCCTTGGGAAAAGCCTGAACCCTTGGACAAATCCTATACCCTAAACCCATAAATTTAAACCAAACCCTAAATCATAAACTAAATCCTAAACCTTAAAACCCTAAATCATGACCTCTAATAGTAAACTCGAAATCCTAAATTTCAAAATGATTTATGGTTTAGGATTAAGGATTTAGGATTTAATATTAGTCCATGAGTTTAGGGTTTAGGGTTTCGTGTTTAGAATTTAGGGTTTAATATTATGGTTTAGGATTTAGGGTTTGGGATTTAGTTTATGATTTAGGGTTTGGTTTAAATTTAAGGGTTTAGGATATAAGATTTGCCCAAGGGTTGAGGCTTTTCCCAAGGGGTTAGGGTTTAGTATTTATAATTTAGGGTTTAGGGTTTAGTATTTGTCGACAGATTTATCAATATTAAATAAAATAATATTTTTTGATAATTAATACTATTTTTTATTTATCTAAAAACATAATTTTATTTCATTAAATTCTTATTATTTAGTTTTTTTTTTTAAAAGATATCAAATCTTAAATAACTAAATCCTATTGGTGGGTAAATGTAGAGATTCACCTTAGGGGGTGAACCTAAATTTTTTTCAATAAAAATAGATGAAATGGAAACCAAGTTTTGTCCTTATTGTTGACTTTCCTTTTACTGTGAAACTAACGAATCCCCTATAATGCGTGATCATTATTGTTCCTTTTGCATTCCTTTTATTTAAATTTTTGAATATTTCAAATTAAGAGAAAATTAATTACATATCGGGTCAAGTATGTAACCAATTCTTTTACATTTATACAGGTTCCTTTTTTTCCCTTTCATATACGAATCATATGTATATCATACCCCGTAGATTATGGATGACTATCCTCCGATCCGTATTAATTTAGTAGGTATCTCAATACGTTAAACCAAATCAATTATCTAAAGTTACAGAAATTGAATGATTGAACTAAATATTCCTGGCTTATATTCGAAATCCGAAAATATGTGGTGTATTGGTTATACACCAGCTCTCCGAATCAACCATAGTTAATTTCAAATCATCTTTCGGTAGCCTGCATTAGTTACTAAAAATGCTCAGAGTTCTCAAACTTCATAAAAAACCACAATCAAATCGGATTTTGGTAACTTACAGATGAAAAATCAACCATAGTTAATTGCAAGATCCTTAGTCTTTCGTTGATCTTGGATTCTTAGTCTTTCGCCGAAAACCTGTTATTTAGAAAGGTGAAGCTCAAAGTAATATACTTAAAAGTTAAAAAAACTGTGAATTAAAAAAACCTGTGAATTCGAAAGATAAAGCTCCACTACGATTCATGTCTCTCGCTTGAAAATGCTACGGTTAAAACCCTGGAAACCATTAGACGGATATGTTTCAGACAATAAAAAGGAGCAACATTTAAACGAATTATAAGGCAATAAAAGTAATGGAAACCTTATATAATCACACTTACATTTGCTCTACACGACTTGTTTTGTTCGGAATGACCATAATCATTATATATAGGTTTATATCTTGGGCACAAAGTTTTTTTTTCCGATGCAATTAATACCCGATATTTTTTGACTCATAATTGACAATCCTAGAATGACAGCATAATTACCTATTTTGAAAATGAATGAATGATAAAAGGAATGATTGTTTAATTATTATGGACGGATCATAAATGACAATCATAGTAGTTACCAAAATCGACACCAAATTAAAGTCGCTCAAGAAATGTTGCTATATATGTACACACGAAACTAAACACAATAAATTAAAGACATTTAATTAATACACAAAATTAAATGCAGTAAATTAAGGTTGCTATAAACGGATGCATCAGAAATTGAATGCGAATAAATCGGTTATGTTCGACGATAAGAGTATATAATATAAGTCGATTATTCACATGTATCACAATAGCATTCATATGTAATTATTCTAGTGAATTGAGGGTGAGAATATAAATGGGCTGAGAATAAATATGGTACCGACACGTCAGCATGGCACACCCGTAAATAACTTACAAACCAAATGTTAGTCTCAAAAAATGCTCCTCGATTAATAAGAAGGGGATAACTAACTTCTGTTTTATATATGTTTCAGCTTTATCATGGAAAAACAAATAGATGTGATGTTCTCATTCATCATTTCTTATTCATCTTTTATTTGATATATAATACAGTACAAAAATCATCGCATTAGATTCACATCAGTTTAATTTTATTCGAGCTTCTATCTCAAATTTTCAATTGCAATCTTCATATTTTCAGTTACAACATTTTAATAATGAATATATCTATTTTGCTAACAGCCAGATAATAAATGGGAAATTATGTATTAATGATTTGCAAATCTTTATTTTTAATATACCTATTTCTAAAAAAATGGTTACAAATATACTGATTAGCTAAATTATTTATGACACAATCATTAAAAATATATGAGTTGCTGTTTTGTTTAGTCAAATGGTAAGAAAATCGAAATATAAAGATTTTTTTCACTTTTTAAGTTTTATTTAGATTTTTTTGCTATTATTTGATATTTTGCTTGGAAAACACGTATATATATATGAGATTACAATGGGTTGGAACTTGGACGAGTTTGGAGTTGCTTCTTGGACAACAATGTCTCTTCTTTTCAATCACTTTGCAGAACTCTTTGTAAGATTTTTACTTGTCACTATTGATAGAATCCAAAGTGTTGTGCTATGTTTCCTTGTGATGATTCTCTAGTTTCAGGTTGAAGAAGAAGGAGAAGAAGATCACAAGACTCGCTTCGTCTTTTCTTCATCTCCACAGAAGCAAACCCCTTTTATGATACTTGAAGGTGACGAAGTGGGAGAGTCTTCTTTAGAAGCGGAAAAAATCGTTATGAACTTCAAGTTACTTGATCTGAGAAAGGAAGAGATCATCGACGTTACACACAAGACATTTCCAAAGTTGTTGTATGAAGGGTCACGAGTAATCGGAAGCTCATGTGGCTGGACAGCTTTTATGAGCAAACATGATGGAACTGTCTATCTAAGCAATGTGTTCAATCTAGCGACATGTAGAGTCATTTCTCTTCCTTCACTTTCTGATCCTTTGCGTCTTCGATCCACTGCAATCGTAAATGTCTCTATATCTTCTCCTCCTGACCAAGATGATGGTTATGTAGTGTTCGTCAAGTTCTTAGGCAATGACCTCTACTACTGTAGGCCTAATTGGGTCTCACAATGGACACAAATGGATATTGAAGGATACCATGTAGACTTATGTGATGCCATATATTCCCCAAGAAACCAAATGTTGTTCCTTGTTATAACAGGAGCAAGTTACTTGCTTTCTTTTGACGTCAACATGAAGAGAAGGTATACGATTTTGAACCTGAGAAACCTGCCAAAAATACCACAATCCGAGTGGGAGTTGTTGGCTTTGTGCTGCAAGAGTGAGCACATGGTTGAGTCGTCTTGTGGCAAATGTTTCATAGTGAGACGGTACTGCTTATAGTTTGAATAACTAAATTAACTAATTAAAGACAATAACTTATTGGAGTATGATTCCTAAGTTATCTAGGAATCATACTCCAATATTGGAGTATTATTCCTAAGTTATCTAGGAATCATACTCCAATATAACTAACAACATTCGTGCAGGTACGTGGAGACATATGACGACAACGAGACTATATTAAAAAAAACCAAGAGATTCATGGTGTTTCTGCTAGATAAAAAGGTGAAAGATGGAGAAATTACTGCTAGATACACTAAAGACATTGGAGATCTCTGCATATTTTTTGGTACTAATGAAACGTTTTGTGTGGAGGCAAGCAAGTATCATAGACTTAAGCCTAACTCAATATATTACATAGGATATGGCCTTGGTGTTTACCATATCGGTTCGGGAATATTCCATCATTTTCCTTCATATATGCCTCTCAATTCGCCTCTTTGTCTTTTACCCCTCTTATCTAATCCTCATGTTTAATTTCCTTTTTTTTGTACATCCTTTTAGGATGTTTAATAAGATTGTATTTGGTGTTTCATGTTTGGCATGTACTCTCGAAAGTAAATTTTGTTTGTATATGATCCTTATGTTTAATTTGTTTCTACAACCTTTTTGGATGTAAATAAGATTGTGTTTGATGTTTCATGTTCGAAAATAAATTTTGTTTGTATCTGATCCTCATGTTTAATTTATTTTCTTTACATTGTTTTTTGGATGAAAAGCAGAGACATTTTTTACACGCCTTGTCACATATCTTATATACTAGGTAATAACCTAATCCGCGCCATGCGCGAAATGAGATTATGAATTTCATTATTTTTATGATAAGAATATATTAGGTATGTTTAATCTGGATATCTTTTTAGTTTCGGGTAGGGATGTTCAAGCCGGATAGCAGTTCGGTTTTATTTCGATTTTGGTTTGTATTTTTTCGTTTTTTGGTATTTTGGTTTATAAATAATTTAAACCATATTTACTTTGGTTTGGTTCGGTATATATACCGTCGGTTTTCGGTTTATTTGGTTTTATACCAAAGACCCACAAATATATTTATCTTTAAACTTTAATATTTCAGAAATTTTATTTTATATGAATAGATATCGGCTTTAATATAACATGAAAGTATTTCAGATTTAAAATATAGTTTTTAATATTTTATTTTACTATTTAAATAATAGTAAACATATTAAATTAATTAAAATAGTTTTTTAGAATGAAATAAGAAAATTATAAATCTATAATATTATTAAATAAGTAAATACTAGCACAAATATTAATATGCTATGTTTAGTTTGATAAGATCATATCAATAAAATAAATAATATATATATTATTTCTTATATTATATAATTTACATATAATCATATTACTATATTTTAATTGATTGTTTTATTCGGTTTAATCGGTTTATATACTAAACCATATCCATATACCTCGGTTTCTTAAAAATAAAATCCATTTGGTATATTCGGTACTACCAAATCCAAACCACTTTCTCTATTTCGATTGGGTTCGGTTCTAATTGGCTCGGTTTTACCGGATTGAACATCCCTAGTTTTAGGTTTGTTTTTTTGGTTTTTAATCTATTAAAATATAACAACCATTCTAAATCAATATTTATTCTATTTATTTGGTTAAAATGCTTGAGAATTTTAGATTTTTCAGTGATAAACAAAAATTATTATTATTTGTTTGGTTTCATGTTATATGAATTTTAGACAGTCAGTCATGATGTCAAACCAATGGTTTCATATTATAATTTCTAAATGCATAGAAAATCAAATCAAATTTGGATAATAGTTGAAGAAAAAGAAAAAAAATTATAAAGACAAATTATTTCATTACAATTTGGTTTATGGTGAATGGAAACATTGAAAAAAGAATATTTCAGATTTCAAGAGAATTAGAACACTTGTAGTGAATATCTAATCTATTAAAATTGAAGTACATTTTGTATTTAACCCTAATTTTTCCTTAATATTTACGAGTTATTGCCACTGGCATAAATACACAGTCGTTTTGTCTAATAATAAACAAGTGACTTTTCAAATTGTCCGCATTACTTTTTTTTTAACTTGAAGCAAAAGCCCATTTGAAAAAAGCGAACGCCTATTTGAAACATGCTATCTCAGTGAAACTCAGGCCAACATTAATTCATTGACACAGACACTATTCTAATCTAACGCATACAATTTATTTTATTTTTTGAAAAATGCATACAAAATTTAGGTATCTATAAGTCAATTAGTAACAATATACTAACTACATACTTATACTTTTCATTATTTGTTAGTAACAAATTTAGGTATCTATTTAATAAATTTAGAATACAATATTTTTGAAAGCTATGTTATATAGTTATTTTTTTTGGGAACACATGTAGTTATTTTTTCATTATTTATTAGTAATGTCTAAAAATTAAAACCACATAAAAGAGTTATTTACATATTATTATTAGTAATATTCGATTTCAAGTATGGATCATTTTTCAGA
>NW_026619770.1:0-7002 GCF_000801105.2 Raphanus sativus | reverse complement strand
CATCTGGATAGAAGGTGGGATATCTTCTTGCTCACAACACTTATGAGATTTATTCAACTTCCTGGTTGACATGAAGTAATAAAAGATACAAGACTAGGGAAAAGAAGAACAAGGCAAGGCGCGCATGAGATAACCAATGGTGCAATATTAGTGCACTTTGTGGGATCTAACCTAGTGTGACTTGCAAGGCAAGGAGAGGACTTAGACAAGAAGCAACACATGATTTAAATGTGTTAGATGTCGACACAAAGAGAAGAGAGACGTTGAAGGAGAAGTCACGGGTTGGTTAAGGAGGATCAAGACAGAGTGAACCATTGGGAGCTGTCCCTTTCACTCAGCTGCGCGAACCTGATCACACCAGACCTCTCTCCTAATTGTTTAATCCTTTCTGTACTTCCTCATATTGTTTATTGTTTCTCTCTTTGCAAGTTGTGATTCTTGTTTGCCTTTAAATAGGTTGTATCTCACATTGTATGAAGCTAAGGAATATAATTTCCTCATTTCTTTTACTCTTGCGCAACTCTCTCTCTCTCTCTCTCTCTCTCTCTCTCTCTCTCTCTCTCTCTCTCTCGGATCTTGCTCTTCTTTCTCTTTGATTCTCTATTCTCACAAGTATTACACTCTTAATTCACACAATTTATCATGGTATCAGAGCATCAAAGCTCTTGAAACCTATTCTCACTTCCGCAAATTCTCTGTTTTTTAGTTTTAAAATCTCTGTTTCCAAACACTCTCTCTCCTGTTCTTGATTTGTTCTTGGCGGTTTGAAGAGAAATGGAAGACAACAACAACAACAACAAGCATCTCAACATACCTGTGACCTTAAAAGGGGTTAATTATCTCTTTTGGGCCAGGATGGTGAAGAGAGCTCTTGGTGGAAGAGGTTTATGGAAGTATGCTATAACAGAAGCAGCTCCAAAACAAACCATCCAAGGCAAAGATGGAAAAGAAGAGGAGGTGGTAGCTGATGAAGAAAAATGGAGTCAAGAAGACCTCATGGTGCTCTCAGCTCTCCTTAATAACTCTCTTGAACCAGCAATAATGGTATTGAAATAAAGACATAAATAATAAGATGAGAAGGAGAGGAGGATCAGGCGACCTAAAGAAGAGACTGATCTGATCTACATTGCCTGAAAGAACAAGTATGTCCAAGACTTGAATCTCAAGGTACCAAGGCTCAACCTAGCTTTCCTTAGAAGACAAGGCAAGTTTAAACTCGCCAATATCACTCAAGGAAGCAAGGGAGCCGTTGGAGATATTATGCAGCAAAGAGGATTAAAATAAACAAAGTCACATGATCTACTTAAGGCTCATGGCCGTTTAGGTCAGGTCACTTTCGGTGATCAGAATCTGCTTTGTTTATTCTTATTCATGTTGTCCTTATTCATCTTGCCATGTCTTTAAATATGTATTGTATGCAAACTGAATAAATCAAGGAAAACAAATCCTTCTTTACTCTCTCTTTACTTTGCAACATCTCTCTCTCTCTATCTCTCACGATCTCATCTCTCTCTCACTTGTTCTTCACTTGTTCATCATTTGTTCTTATTATTTCTAACATGGTATCAGAGCTTCTTAGCTCCTGAGTACCCAAACCAATTCCGCAACACACTCTGATTTCTTTTTACATTCTTCTCTCTGTTTTACTTCACAAATTTCTCTTCAGATTTCTTTTATCCAGTGGATAATAAATCTGAGTTCTTGAGTGTTCTTGAGTGTTCTTGAGATTTTCTTTAAAATTCTTGGCTGTGCTTACTCTATTCTGTCTCTATTTCTTTCTTTTGAGTGTTTATCTTGTCTCTAAACTTGAGTTCTCTCAGTTCCAGAGTTGATTCACCTCAAAACCAGCCTTGAAAATTCAAAAATTATCTTGGCGCCTAACTAGAAGAATGGAGACTTACAACACTGTGCGCATCCCAGTTACACTCAAGGGACCAGGAAACTACATTACATGGTCTAGGATGACCATGACAGCCCTTGGAGGAAGAGGACTTTGGCAGCATGTGACTTCAAGCTCAGCTCCAAAGAAAATCACCCAAGGAGAAGATGGCAAGGAGATTGTAGTGATAGATGAAGGCAAATGGGCTCAGGAAGATCTCATGGTGCTGTCTATCTTGCATAGCTCTCTTGATGGTCCACTCATGGACACCTACTGTCACTGCACAACACCAAAACAGTTGTGGGACACTTTGCAAAAGGTTTATGGCAACACTTCAAACCTCACAAGAATTTATGAAGTGAAGAGAGCCATTAACAACTTGCAGCAAGAAGAAGGAGACTTCACCAAACATCTTGGGAAGTACAGCCAGCTATGGTCTGAGTTGGAGATGCTAAGACCAAGCACCAATGACCCTGAAGCTCTTGAGATCAGGCGTGAGCAAGACAAAGTCTTTGGACTACTTCTCACACTCAGTCCAAGCTTCACTGATGTGGTTAGGCATATACTAAGGGACAAGGAGCTTCCAAGCTATGATGAAGTGTGTGCTCAACTACAAAAGGAGATAGGCTCAGATGGACTATTTGGTGGTGGGAAAGGAGACTTGTCTATGGCACACAAGTCTGAGAAGGTGGAAAGTGCTTCAGCCAACAAAGCTCACTTCAAGCCAAGAGGAGGAGGAGACAAGTCAGTAACTTGTGAGCATTGCAAGTATAAAGGACACTCCAAGACCAACTGCTGGATCCTCCATCCTCATCTCAGGCCAGCTTCAGAAAACAAGTACAACCAGACCAGAGCACATGAAGCAAGAGCTCAAGAGCATCCAGCATCTAGTTCCATGCGCATGGGAGATGATGGGAGAGCCTTGGTCTCTACAATTCACACTGGTGGTTCCACCTCTCACGCCAGGTCTCAGCCATCCCCTGAGGATGCATTCATCAGAAAGTCAGACATTGAGGCCTTGATCAAAGCCCTCAATGCAAACTCTGGTAACCAAAGTATTAATGCTTTAAATTCTATTCACACTGCATCTCACACTGCTAGACCTTTAATCATTGATTCAGGAGCTTCTCATCATATGATTAGGGATGCTAAACTGATTAGTGATATTAAACCAGCTCTAGGAAGTGTTGTGATAGCAAATGGTGATAGAATTCCCATAGAAGGAGTAGGAAATCTGAATCTGTTTAATAAAGAATCTCAAGCTTTTTATATGCCAACCTTTGCTTCTAATCTTTTATCTGTGAAAAGAGCCACTAATGATTTACATTGCAATGTTATTTTTAGTCCTAATGATGTGTGCTTTCAGGATATTAAGACCAGTAAGATGCTGGGCAAAGGTGTGAGCAAGGGAGAGCTATACTTTCTTGAAGATACCAAGCCTAGATCAGATTCCTCTTATGCTTTTAATTCTGCTTCTGTTTTAGCTAATGATGTGTTATGGCATGCTAGATTAGGCCATCCTCATTCTCATGCTTTGAAATTGATGTTACCTAATCTGTCTTTGCAAAATGAAACTTGTGAGGCTTGTATTCTTGGTAAACATCATAAATCTGTTTTCCCTTCATCAATGACTATTTATGAGAATTGCTTTGATCTTGTTCACTCTGATGTTTGGACTGCACCTTGTGTTTCTAGAGAAAACCATAAATATTTTGTGACTTTCATAGATGAAAAATCAAAATATACTTGGCTAACTCTGATTCCAAGTAAAGATAGAGTTTTAGAAGCTTTTATTAACTTCCAAAACTATGTCACTAACCATTTCAATTCCAAGATCAAAAATTTTAGGTCAGATAATGGAGGTGAATACACTGGCCATGCTTTCAAACAACACTTAGCAAAACATGGAATTATACATCAGACAAGCTGTCCATACACACCACAACAAAATGGAGTGGCTGAGAGGAAAAATCGCCATCTCATGGAGGTTGCAAGGAGCATGATGTTTCACTCCAATGTACCTAAAAGATTTTGGGGAGATGCTGTGGTGACCGCATGTTATCTTATCAACAGAGTCCCCACCAAAGTCCTTCAAGATATCTCACCATTTCAGGTATTAAACAAGACTAAACCTCCTATTGATCACTTACGTGTGTTTGGTTGTGTGTGTTATGTCTTGGTACCAGGTGAGAAGAGAAACAAGCTTGATCCCAAGAGTGTCAAAGCTATGTTTATAGGATACTCTCACACCCAGAAAGGATACAAGTGCTATGCACCAGATTCAAGAAGGGTAATGGTCTCAAGGGATGTGCAGTTTGTAGAATCAAAGGGTTACTATGCTGAGAAGAGCTGGGAAAGCCTTAGAGATCTCTCACAAGGACCATCTGATAGAGCAAACAACCTGAGAATCATCATGGAGAGTCTAGGCATCTCCCAGCCTAGGAGCAGTGAGGCGCCTAGAACCACTCCACCACCACCAGTTGCTGTCAACAATGAAGAAGCAACACCTATTATTGAGCCAGTCCATCCTGATCCTGAAGGGGGCAATGAGCATGAATCAACACCAGCAGATGAGTCAGTTCATGATCAAGATGGAGCTGAATCTGATCAGTATGAGGGTGAGCAGGAACAGGATGAAGCAGTGATTGAGGAGCAAATCCAACCATTGAGAAGAAGTACTAGGGTGAGGAAGGATCCATCAAACTGGACCAGCACTAGAGTGTACTTCAACTCCAATGCAGTGGCTCATCCTACTCAAGCAGTCTGCTCCTTGGCATACTTTCCAGAAGAACATGTGGCGTTTATCACCCACCTAGATGAAGCTTACATACCAAATGAGATTTTAGAGAATAGAAATAGTATTGAGAGATTGATGAGAGATTAGGAGAGAGTTTGAGAGAATCCGAGAAGAATAGTGGTTTGTGTTCTTAGATTCAATAGTGACTAAATAGTAACATGATGAACTTTAGAGAGAAAATGATTCAAAGAGACTAACTTTATTATGAGGTCGAGATACAATATATATAGGAGAGCTAAGAGAGGGTTTGCGCAGTCTAAATGACTATTACAAGCATGTGAGGTCAAGAGACTAAAGCTAAACACTTGGCTAAGAGTGATCACATGCTTAGCCTTGCTTTAACCAGGCTGTAAAGTGAACCTTATCCATAAACGGTCACAAGCAATGGCGCGCCTCACTTCTCTTTGGTTTGGTCCACTATGCAATCCCTCTTTCTCATACCAAGTCTTCCATAGTTCACTTTAACCTTCACAGACTTGCTTTTACCCATTTACCATGCAGTAACTTTATTTTTACTGCATGGTAACTTTTCACAAGTTCCTTCTCTTCTCTTCTCCTCTTCAATATCATAATACTCCTCATCTCTTCTCACCACATTTCAACACTCCCCCTCAAGCTTGACCATGTGGAACAAGTCGAGCTTGGAAGGACCATAAGATCTTCCTCATTAAAAACCTCATCAAAGAAAACCCATTGGGACAAAACTTTGATGAGGGAAAAAGAGTGAAGACCTCATGATCAGGGGACTAGTGAATGGGTGTAAGATCAATGAGTCCTAACCTGATGTGTATGGACTCCATTGTCTTTTGTCTTGCTGCCTTGGTGAATACATCCGCCAACTGATCTTCACTTCTAGTGTAACATGGCAAGATTACTCCCAAGACTATCATCTGCCTTACCTTGTGACAATCAACCTCAATGTGTTTTGTCCTCTCATGAAACACAGAGTTAGTAGCAATGTGTATTGCGGCTTGATTGTCACAATGCATGGTCATTGGAGTTTCTTGCTCGATCTCCAAGTGCTTGAGAATCCCTTTGATCCACACTAACTCATTGGTGAGCTTCAGCATAGCTCTATACTCAGCTTCAGCACTCGAACAGGAGACCACCTTCTGCTTCTTGCTCTTCCAAGTAACCATGTTTCCTCCAATGAAGGTACAATACCCAGTTGTAGACTTCCTATCATTTCTATCACCAGCCCAATCAGCATCACAGTAGCCAACCACTTCAGTACTCTTGTTGCATCCCATCCATACTCCTAAGCCCTGAGTTCCATTGAGATACATAAGCACCCTCTCCACCATTCTCCAATGGTGCTCCTTTGGTTGTTGCATATGCTGGCTGACTTGATTCACTGCAAAGCATATGTCTGGCCGAGTGATAGTAAGGTAGATCAGCTTCCCCACAAGCTTCCTATACAACTTGGGATCATGAAATGGCTTGCTATCTTCCATCTCCCCCTCTCTTGGAATCTTGTACCCATCTTCCATGGGCATCTTTGCTGTCTTTCCTCCATAAGCACCTGCATCTTTCAAAAGATCAAGTGCATATTTTCTTTGAGATATAAATAAGCCTTCCTTAGACCTGCACAATTCAATCCCAAGAAAATATTTCATCTCTCCCAAGTCTTTTATGTCAAAGACAGACTTGAGATACTCCTTGGTTTCTTGTATACCTGTTTTATCAGAACCAGTGATGATAATATCATCAACATATACAAGAATAACAATGATACCTCCTGGTGTAACCAAGGTGAAGAGTGTGTGATCCAACTCACACTTTCTGAACCCTTTACCATTCAGAGTGGTGCTGAGCTTGTGATACCAAGCCCTTGGTGATTGCTTCAACCCATAGATAGCTTTCTTCAGTCTTAACACATTTCCTGGTTTTACCATCCCTTCCATTCCTGGTGGTGGTAACATGTAGACTTCATCTTCAAGCTCCCCCTGAAGAAAGGCATTCTTCACATCCATTTGCCATAGATCCCACTCAAGGTTGACAGCAAGTGATAGCACTACTCTGATAGTATGAAGCTTGGCGACTGGAGCAAATGTGTCTATGTAATCCTCACCATAGGTTTGTGTAAAACCTCTTGCCACCAGTCTAGTCTTCCTCCTATCTATCTTCCCATTAGGTAGATATTTAATAGTAAAGATCCATTTGCATGATACTGCCCTCTTCCCCTTAGGTAACTTGCTTTCATACCATGTATCATTCTTGATCATGGCATCTGCCTCAGCATTGACTGAATCCCTCCACTCTTGAATCAACATTGCTTCTTCATAGCTTCTTGGCACATAGCTCTCATCTAAGCTTACTTGAAAGG
>NW_026619769.1:0-7005 GCF_000801105.2 Raphanus sativus | reverse complement strand
TACAGGATAAGATTGACATCCTCATTGCTAATAAAGCTACTCAAGAGCAGGTTCACTTTGTTGGTAACCCACAGCAAGAGACACCACCTACTGTCAATGAAGTTGAAAGTTTGGAAGGCCAAGAGGAAATGTGCTTCATTAATAGCAATGGTAGCTGGTACAAAAAGGAGCCCAACTTTCAGTACAACAACTACCAGCAGAAATCCTATCCCAACAACCAACAGAGTGGTTATCAGCCTAGAAACAACCAACAAGGCAGCTATCAGTCTCAACAAAACCCTTCAATTGGTTCCTCTGCTCCTCAAGAGAGCAACACTGATGCCTTACTGAAGCAAATCTTAGAGTCTCAGACTAGAAGTGAGAAGCATGTAGGTTATGAGTTGAAGAACCTTCACTCCAAGATTGATGGGAGCTACACTGATCTGAACAACAAATTCTCACACCTTGCTTCTACAGTCAAGACTTTAGAGAATCAGTTTGCTTCTATGGCTTCCACCTCCAAGCAGCCAATGGGAACTCTACCAGGGAAACCAGACCAGAATCCCACAAAGTACTGCAATGTTACCCTCTCTACTACTTCTTCAGAGATTGAGCTGAATGAGCACAAGAAAGAGGTAGATGATATTGAAAAATTGGTGTTTGGAACTGATATTGGACAGGTTGAGCAACACATTGTGACAACAAGTGGGGCAAAGATTGTGGAGAAAGTATACAAGCTGGTTGCAGCTAAGGTTGTGAAGAGAGATGGACACAAGGTTGAGATGGTCACGCAGGAGGACACCACTGAGGTTGAGCAGTCACCTTATGATAAACTCCCATTTCCACAGAGGGTCCTCACCAAAGCTCAGAAGAAGGTCATCTCCAAGTTCAGGAAAGATCTTAGTGATGTTGGGGTAAAGCTTCCAGAGATCTCGGGTATGCGAGAGGCTCGTGTACAAATGATACTCATCAAGGACATTCTAACTCACAAAGATAAGGTAGCAGAGCTTCTGGACTTCTCTACTCTGCAACTTGACCCACAAGTCCCACCAAAGTCTCTCTCTAAACAAGAGCACCAGGGGATGTTTACCTTGTCTTGCTCCCTTGGTAAGCTCACTTTTGATGATGCTCTTGTTGATTCTGGTGCAAGTGTGAATGTGATCTCTATAGAGATGGTAAAGACTCTAAGGATTGAGAGCATGGAGCCAACCAGATCTTTACTACAGTTTGGGGATTCTTCTTCTACAACCTCAATTGGTCTCATCAAGGATTTTCCTATGAAGATTGGAGCATGCACCATCCCTGTTGACCTCACTGTCCTAAAGATGGCAACTGCAAAGAGGTTCCCACTCATCCTTGGCACTCCATTTCTCACAACTGTAGGAGCTTGCATAGACTTTGATAACAAGAAGGTCACGCTCCTCAAAGTGAACAAAGCTGTCTCATATCCTCTCCAGCCCCTAGAGATGAAGTCTGTGTATTGTGGAACAATCACTTGTGAAGCATCATCCATTGAGAAACCAAAGGCTGAAGTGCTGTATGTTGAGAAAGAAACTCTTGCTGGAGAGTCCTCTACAGAGATGTGTGATGAGCACTTGGAAAGTGCTAAAAAGGAGGAGGTGAGTAGAGCTGTAAAGGCTACTCATGTCAAGAAGAAGATGATGAAAGAACCTCACCCTCCACCTCTTGATACACTGCCACACACTCTCACTCTTCACCCAATGAAGCTTAAGGATGGAGCTATTGAGTACAAGATCAGATGTAAAGGAAAGACTACATCATTCTCAAGTGCAAGGGCCATCATCACTCATGAGCTCCAAGATGATCCAATCAAGCTTCAAGAGCTCCTCTCTCAGGTCCTGAAAATCACTCTTAATAGTGGGAAGGACCCCCCTTCTCCACTCTCCATTTGAGGTACCACTCCACTACCTTACCCTTGTATATACCAGTTTTTCTCTGCATTTTAGTTTTCTTTTGGGTTTCTCTCTCTCACTCACACAGAGACTGTGTGATTCAAGTGTGGGGGAGGTACCAAGTATTTGATCATGTTTGCTTTGATGATTTTGAGTCTCATACATTACATTTTACATTCTTATTTGCATAGAAAAACAAAAAAATTTTTTTTTGAAAAACACAAAAAGAATCATTTAGTTGCATCATTTGCATTTTTAGGATTGAGTCTAGAAGCATATAGGTTGCATTCATGCATTAGGGGGATTTCAACCTTGTAAAGAGCTCATGCTAAGTACTGAATTTGTTGACCTTTGTAATCATGACAAGTAGCTTGAGCACCCTTTGGAAAGCTTGTAAATGTTAAGCTAGATGGGCTTCACACTTAAAACCAATTGGTGATAAGAGGATAACCCCATCCACCTTATATATTACTAAAGATCCCTTCCAACTACCGATGTGGGACAACTATGTGTCTAATACGCCCCCTCGAGATGATGACTCTTTGAGCGTCAATCTCGGAATGCTCGGGCAAGGATCGATGGGCCAACTTTGGACCAGATCGATGAGGATCGGGTTGGACTGCGTGGATCGGGCTCTGATACCATGTTAAGCTAGATGGGCTTCACACTTAAAACTAATTGGTTATAAGAGGAGTGGCCCATCCACCTTATATATTACTAAAGATCCCTTCCAACTACCGATGTGGGACAACTATGTGTCTAATAGTAAACTTCGCGCCTTGAATGCTCCTCTTGAAACTCATTTGACTGTTGATACTCTCTCTTTGAAGCAAGCTCCTGTTTTAATGTCTCTTGCATATGGTCCCTTGTGTACTCAGTCATGGATATACACACTTGAGTTGTCCCATCCTTTTTACCAATCTTCATGACAAACTCAAGTGGTACTCCACTCCCAAAACCCATACCTCCTTTTTAAACCATCATTATTTGTTGAGTGAGGCCTCTTTAGAAAGCTTTACATGTGCATAATGTTGAGAGTATTGGGAACGACAATGCTTAGTCTTCATTCCTGCTAGATTAGCCACTCTATTGTCTAGCTATAGGAAAGGGGTGAGTGTTGTGATTGTGATTTGGGAATATGAAAGGTTTGACTCTTTGTGCTTAAATGATTAGTCTTTTTGGGATAAGTGGAGAAGTATCTAGCTCTTATTGTGAAAAGTCTTGGCCCCCAAATATAAAAAAAAAAGAAAAAAGAAAAAAAAAGAAAAAAAAGAGAAAGGAAAAAAAAAGAATAAAAAGGGGGCTAGCAAAGTTGTTAGGAGCTGAGATTTGTTTTAAAATTGTGAAAATCCCTTATTGATTTCAAAAAGAAAGAGTCTGATGTGAAAAATGTTCTTGGGATCTTTTGGTGAGAGATGTGAGTTGGGTTTGACATTGAGGAATAATTGAATATCTTGTGTGTTTGGGAAAGGGTAGAACAATGGAGATTGAGCATTGTATGCATGAGTTGATCCCTTTCTTAGATATATTATGTATAATGTCAAAGCTACTTTGTTTTGAGAGTAAACCACCTTAAAAGATCATTTTGAACCTCTGATTTCACTTTCATTAAAGCCTTTGTCTTACCAAACCAAATGACTTGGACCAGTTGACCATTTGTGAGATGTCTATTGAGTTTGCTTCCTGAATGTTAGAGAGATGTGGACTTGTAGGAATGCATGATGAATGTAGAGATCAAAGGAGGTGTGATAGGCCTAGAGAAGTTAGAGATAATAAAATCTTTGCTCTTGCTATTTGGTATGATTATGCAAGGTTGTTAGGTTGAGAACTAAGAAGAGTTTCTTTTGATTGTGAGTCCCCATCTTCAAACCTCTTCTCCTTGGTTCTTCAAAGTTTACTTGTGGACAAGTAAAGAACTAGTGTGGGGGAGTTGATGTCTTGCATATTTGCATTGTTTTAACCATTCATTCATAAGCATTTGCATCATATAGATTAGGATTTAGACATGTTTAGGTTGCATTTGGCATACATATGTCTCTATCAGGTATTGGAACACCACATGGAGTTCTTGGAGACATTTGGAAGCAATGTGATCAAAAATGGGGTGAAAGATGAGCATGGATGGAGGCCTTAGAGAAATCTTCTGTTGCTAAGATTTTGTGGAGACACAGTAAATTGAGTTAGCTTTCTAATGGAAGTGGTTTTAAATCATTTGGAGATGTAATGGAGGAGTTATGATCAATTTACTAGAGGCATATCCATCCTGGCCGAGAACCGCAGAGTGACCTCTCAGAGCGACCCCCCAAGGTCGCTCCCAACCAGAGCGACCAACCAGAGCGACCAACCTAAGTCGCTCGCGTTTTCATCGCCTGGAGACACAAAAATGGAGGCTGGAGCGACCTCTCAGAGCGACCCCCCAAGGTCGCTCCCAAACCCAGAGCGACCTCCTGGAGTGACCCTCTGAGGTCGCTCCGCGTTATCTGCTGCACGATTTTATTATTTTTCAAGGACCTTTATGCAATTGTTGTGCACGTTTTTGCACTTGGAAAACCTAATGTTTAAGTACTATGTAGCCACCATTTGGCAGAGGATCTTTGATCTATGGGAAGAACACAAAACTCTGAAGAAAAGTTCATCTCTTTTGGATTTTGATTTGTTATGTTCTTGTGTTTCTGTTGATTTCTTATCTATTTCTCTACATGATTAATCTGAAATCCACCATGAGTTTAAGAGGAATCATGGAGATTAGTGAGTAATCACCTTTTGAATTCATGGGTTATGGAGATTAAGGGTGATTAGGCTAGTTCTAGGATGTTTTAGTGTAGATCATTCTTGTTCCTTGCTAGTAGAGTATTCATAATGCATCTTTTGAGTTAGCTACTTAAAAGTTGATCATTAGGCTTTTCCCACCCAAAAGGTGTTTGATGAAATGTCTGAGACAACTCTCCTAAGCTTTTAGTGTACTTTGCCAAAGACATTTGTTGTTAAAGATGCTAAGATAGCTATTAGACTTGTTCTTAATGATTGCTTTCATATTATTCAACCAAAGACATTTGATGTTTGAGATGTGTTAGCAAATGAGCATTCATCTAGACATAGAGCTTGCTTAGAATTGTGTTTAGGCTTAAGGTTGATAGTTTGATTGATCATTTGCATTTCTTAGTTCGAAACTTGATCACCCAAGGTCAAATTCCCTACACCCATGAGTTCTCTTTTCCATTAGTTAAGAAAGTATAATTCTTTTATTGCATTCAATCATTAGTAGTAATTTAAAATCATTCAAATCTCTGGTTGCACTTAGATTAAATAGGCACTTGCATTCTCATTGCTTTAAATCCCTTAGAATTGGTTCGACAACTTACTTCCACTTTACTATCATTTGACTTAGGAGCCTCAAAACTCCTAACATCAGCAATGCTGATGTCCACTCACCATTGTTGCACCTAATTAAGTACATTGATACCAAAAAAAAAATCAGAAACAAATATTTCATTCATAACTTTCAAATCAAAATACGCTTAGGAAAAGGTTTGCTAGAGAGATTAGAGAGACTTACAAGAGATAACGAGTGCAAGGAGCAAGAAGAATGTGATATTCGATGCCATTCTTAATTGTGGTTATAACCAATAGACTTCTGATACTTAACAAACCAATAGACCTGGTATTTATAGTCTCTTCTAAATTCAGAATTCAGTATATATTTTATTCATTGACTCAAATATTTAATGAGCATTATGTAGAAAATCTCTTATCTATATTATTAAAATTGTAGTACAAAATGGAGATGTTTGGATACAAGGATAGGAGTATTAAAAAAAAATTAAGTGTTTGAAAACATGGATTGTAGTCTTTTTAAAAAAAAATTAATTTTGTTTGGAAACAAAGATAGTAGTACTAGGCAAAAAAGTAATGGACTTAAGTTATTAAGTGCATTATAAAAAAAATGTTGTCAATATATATATAAAAATATAATACAAAGCCCGATTTGAAATACCAACTCAAATTATAGTTTTTATATATCATATTAAGTTTTAAAAATATAATATATGTAATTATTTATATAATGGTACGTATAAAATATTATTAATTATATGATTACTTATATGATAGTACATATAAAATATTATTAATTATATGATGAAAATATACGATATATAATAATGACTAAGGATGGGTTTTCGGATACCCATACGGGTTTGGTTCTGATAGTTTTTCGAGGTCAAAGATTTCAACCCTATTAGGATGTTTCTAAATTTTTGTTTGAGTTTGATTCGGATCTTTGCGTGGTTCGGGTTTGGATAACCATTTAAATTATTTTTAAAGTTTTAAATCACTATATATTTTAAATTTCTCAAAATCTTTAAAAAAAATAATATAATACATATAAGTTTAAATAACATATGTCAGAATATCTAAGCTTAACATAATAATTGGCTTGATTTAAAATTATGAATACAAAATCAATAATTATTTTAAGTATTTTTGGTGATTTGAATATACTTTAACTATTTCAGATATTTATTTTTGACTATCTATATATATTTTTAAGTATTTTAAACCAATTTAAAAGTATCATTTTTGATGTCTTATATACGTTAAATCTAAAAGTAATTAATATATAAATCTATTTAGATAAATTCAGGTATCCGAATCCTTCGGTTCAGATTAGATTCGGTTCTTTAAATAACAAAATTTTGAATAATTTGAATATTTAATCAATTTATGTTCGGTTTGGTACTATATTTTCGGATCGGTATCGGTTATGTTCCTTGCCAAATCCTAATAATTACATAAAAAACAAATATCATCATATTTTTCAAAATATGCATCCGCGCACCTAGATCAAAGTCTATAATCATTTATTTTAACAATAAGCTAAATAAATATGTTAATTGGAGAGGGAATAAAACAAAGCCAAAGAAATACATAGTTTACCAGAGACACTCTATGTGTCAAATTTTTTATAAAAATATTTTACTAAGATAAATACATTCAATAATTACAAAAATAATATATTTCATAAAAGTGAAAAATAATACCCGCGCTTTCGAAGCGCGGGTCAAAATCTAGTTTAAGATTATAATCTCTAAAGAATGTATTCAAACAGCGGCAA
>NW_026619768.1:0-7008 GCF_000801105.2 Raphanus sativus | reverse complement strand
TTAGATAGGGGTTTCTTACACCATCAATTTTACTTGTAGGGAGAACTCTATGAACTATCAAATATCCATTTATCTGTAAAACCATATCCACTTGAATAATTTACTGAGTATACTTCAAACACGAATTAGTCTTAATTCATTCCCCATTGTTCTTTCTTAAAAATCAATTTTGGTTTAAGAATCAATTTGTTTCTGTAACAGTATGTAACACAACAAGCATGTGTGCCACTATACTAATCTGTCTCAGTGTAACCCTTTCCGCATCTCCTTCACAACCTTTTTCAACTTGTTTTCCGCAAATCTACTCATATCAAAATTCTTTTCTTCCATCAATAACCAATTAAACAAATCACACATAAACAATCTTCAATCAAATCTCAGGAACTATAAAGACATGAACATCAATTACGCGAACAATAATCACATATGAAAAATAGTCAATTTCTAACCTTACTCTGATACCACAAAAGATATGGATATTCTTTACAGTAGCTATGTCTATCTTACACAGAGATCTCTTGAATATATATACAAAACCTTATAAAACTGATAAGGAATATTTACAATCTTAGTCCATAAATCCCAATATAAGTTTATTAACATAGAAAGTGATGAAGTTTCTGCTAATCTTGAAAATAAACGCTATATTTTTGTGATATCGAAGAACGTGAAAATGAATGAAGCATCAGAAAACCAACAACAAGAAATCAAACAAATCACACATAAACAATCTTCAATCAAATCTCAGGAACTATAAAGACATGAACATCAATTGCGCGAACAATAATCACCATGAAAAATAGACAATTTCTAAACTTACTCTGATACCACAAAAGATATGGATATTCTTTATAGTAGCTATGTTTATCTTACAAAGAGATCTCTTAAATATATATACAAAACCTTATAAAACTGATAAGGAATACTTACAATCTTAGTCCATAAATCCCAATATAAATTTATTAACATAGAAATAATTGGTGATGAATTTTCTGCTAATCTTGAAGATAAACGCTATATTTTTGTGATATCGAAGAACGTGAAAATGATGAAGCATCAGAAAATCAACAACAAGAAATCAAACAAATCACACATAAACAATCTTCAATCAAATCTCAGGAACTATAAAGACATGAACATCAATTGCGCAAACAAAAATCACCATGAAAAATAGACAATTTCTAACCTTACTCTGATACCACAAAAGATATGGATATTCTTTATAGTAGTTATGTTTATCTTACAAAGAGATCTCTTAAATATATACACAAAACCTTATAAACTGATAAGGAATACTTACAATCTTAGTCCATAAATCCCAATATAAGTTTATTAACATAAAAATAATTGGTGATGAAGTTTCTGCTAATCTTGAAGATAAACGCTACATTTTTGTGATATCGAAGAAGTGCTTATGAAATCTATGCTAACCTCAACAGACTCAAGAAGTCATTCCATTGCGTTTCATACTTCCTCCGGAGGTATTGGTTCATCATTGCTCCATATATCCATGTATATTGACTACATCTCCATATCTGACTTCAGTGCAGCCATCAGAAGAAAACTTACAAAGAGGATTTCCCTCATCATCCTCACTGAGTCAAGGAGAGTTGCATATAGACAGAGAGATTTAGTTTCATTCTAACGAACCCTTGTCTTGTACAACATTGTATGATAAAAACATCAAACTTTAAACATTCATACAGCGATACATGTCTGTTTCACTGCCACTGCAGCAAAAAAAATCATCAAAAGTGATCGAAACCCAGAGACATATCATCTCCCCCACGGGTTCCCTTTCTCAAGACGCAGAAGAGACCAAAGGCGCTTTCAACTTTCCTCTTAACATTTGGACTCTCCGATGTATGACGAGAAAAAGAGGATGATGGTGAAGGGGTATCCATCCTTGTTGCCGGAGTGAGCTTCACCTTACATTGAATTTCTGATCAAAAAACAAAAAGAATTCGTTGCGAGATCTTCTTCTCTACCTTCCGGGCTCAAGCAATAACAATTGCAAGGAGGAGGATGAGGTAAGGTTCTTTAAGAAGTAGTGATATTCAAAAAATAAGGTTGTTATCTTTAAAGGCCATAAGAAAATGGAAGAAAAAGAAGAGCAAACAGTTACACTTGCACGAAATTAGCAAATCTTGGGAATATTCAAATGTGAAATAATTGTATTCAAATGTGAAATAATTGGAACTATTAGAACCGGAAAATCAATTCAAATTAACATAAGATAAAAACAAGGTAAGTTCAGAGAGTGACAGAAACAGAATGCAAAAGCTTGTGGTGATGTCGCCAAGGTTCAAAGGTCATGACAACATTAGACCACTCAGTTTTGCCCCAAATCTCATCGCCTCCTCCTCCTTCGTCTTGGCGTCTCTCCAAGGAAATCTCGGCACACCAAATCTCAAGGCGATCCATGTCTACGAAGTGATCCCAGAAAAGCACCATGTTGCCACCACCAGAGTTGATCAGTCTGGCACCTGGAATTAAACCTTCCAACTCTCGGATTCTACCAAACTCCTCCTCTTATTTGGCGGCGGATGTCCATTATGGATCTTAGTTTGTTCCCACCGATGTAGGAACTGGTCACCAACGTGGACAAGTTTCGAAAGAAAGAGATTCATTTTCATAGAGTAGCCCAAACCCTTGACATCTTTTGTATCCATAATAATCTCCTCCTCCTCGCTGCCGCTGCCACGCAAATCCAACTCATCTGGCTCGCACCAAAATATAGTCCCGTTTCTACTAACACAATAAATCAAGTTATCAATCATACACCAATCCCTTCGGCTTCCTTTGGGTTGATCACGGTTCCCAGTTCCCCATTTAACTTCCCTCGGCGAGTAGTAATAGGTTCTGTTCATTCCATCCACTGCGTAAACCTTATGATCCCTCACAAAACTGGCGTGGATATTCAAATTATTGACAATCTTCCCTTTAGGCATTGGCGGCGGCAAAGTATCCCAAGTCTGAGTCTTCGGGTCGAACACTTGTCCCCAGTTACCATCGATGACATTCAGTCCTCCCAACACGTAAATCTTCCCGTCTACAACGCCAGCAGCCCCGTAAGCTCGAGCCACTCCCATGGAAGGGATAGTAGTCCGCCAAGTGTGAGTCCGACAATCCAACAGCCACACGTCGGAACTGCGGCGCTGCTGCTCCTCTCCGTTTATAATAAATCCACCGATTACGTAGATTCCCCAGTCCAGCACCACCACTGAGGATCCTTCCAGAGGCAGAGAGGACGAGAGGATTGGAATCAGATCAGACGAGGTTTTGCCACGGCGGAGGATATACCAGCCTAGGGTTGGGTCGGGAGGTGGAATGAACCAGGGAATGGCTGAATCTGGACCTGGGGTTCGTATGCATACGTAGACGTATGTTTCGGTGCGACCGATCAGGGATCGGATCTTGTAGAGATCGGGGGACGCTACTAGAGAGCGATAGCTCTTGGAGGCCAGAGATAAGGCCGCGAGCTCTGTTCTCGAGGCTCTAGCCACACAGTTGAGAAGCAAATCACCTGTCAAGCGCGATTCCAGAGAGCCCTCTTCTTCTTCCTCCTCCTCCTCCTTCCTCTTCTTCTCACGGGGTGGCTCTTCTTCTGAATTGTGCATCAGACAAGACCCACCTAAACACAGGACAAGCTTTTTTAGTTTCAGGTCTTTTATGTTGGTTTCTCATGACTTTTATAGGTGTCTGTTATATACTCCCTCTGTTTTATTATGTAGGTAGTTTTAGCCAAAAAAATTTTGTTTCATAATATAAGGTGTTTACACAATCCAAAATAATTTTTGCATTACTTAGATATTGTATAACCAATTAAATAATACATACCTTTTAATTATTGGTTGAATTTGTATATTAAATATTATTTTTTCAAAAGTAATCATTTTCTTGATACTAATACTTCTAAGTAAAATTACTTACAAATAAAAACAGAAGGAGTATCATTTAGTTGAATATATAAATAATGGATGGTAACTAGAAATTTTCCATAATATGAAAATAATTACAGAATTGATTATTTATTGGGTATGACCAGACATTATAAAAAGCATCTCTAAGAAAGAACTTTATTTTGAAATTAGGGAATCTTCAAGATAAGAGTTTCATGGTGGAGTATTCCAAAGAAAAGTCTCAAATTTATTTTTAAAATTTTATGTAATTTGCATCTCAATCCTCAACTTTAATATAAATTAATTAGTCCCTATATTTTATATAGATAAAAATACATGCACATTAAAAATATTTAACATAATACTTATAAATACAATCTACTATAACACAGAAATACATAAAATAATAATATAAAATCCACATTAATTTATAAAAACATAAAAATACAAATTATCTACTATTGTTGTTTTCATAGTGTTCTCATATATGATCAGTTAACTCATTTTGAAGTAAAAGTGAGTCTTTTATTTTTTTATCTAAAGATTACGAGTTAAAAGTTCTTGAAATAGAGTATTTTCATTTATCGCCATTTCAACTATTACTTGTGGTGCCGGTTTTGTATCTATTCAATATTTATATGTGTAATCTCTCTTGTAAAATATTTTTTCTTACATTTTAAATCTTTAAATTTGTAAGATATTGATCAATGTAATATAACTTATGTGGAAACAAATAATTCTGTATTTTATGTTAGTTTTTTATTTTTATTTAACATATTATATGAATTAATAATATATATAAGATTTAGATGAATAATTAAATGAAATATAAGGATTAAAGTGATAAAGAAAATAATATCAATATAATTATATCTAAATTACAAATTACAGGAATTAAACTTAAAAAATAGTGTTTTGAAGATCTAAATAGTGAAGCTTCAAATTTGAGGTTTATTATTCAGATTCTCAAAATTTGAGATTTATTATTTAGATTCTCAAAATTTGAGGGTTTAAAAGTCTGTTGAAGAATCAAAAAAACCTTAAAATTTGAGGGTTTAAAGACTTCTTGGAGATGCTTTAAGAACCGTACGAAAAAACTCATTGTAGTAATTTTTTTTTTGATCAAAACTCATTATAGTAATTAGATAATGAAAATATTAAATAAGATATCATGTCATGAGTGTGTTAGGAATAAGATGATTTACATGCTTAGGTTATGATACGAGATTTGAACTTTGATTTTCTAATACTTTATACAACATCATGGTTACTTTCCTTATTTTAAATAAAGCAATATTTATTTTTATTGCAAAGAACCATCTTGTTGCATCAACCATTGTGCCGCAACTAGCTTTGTCTGTACACGTTTTTTTTTTTTTGCCAAAATTGTCTGTACACGTTGAAATGAAAATTTGATCTCTGACAAATTTATTCGTAGGTTTGGTCTTATATTGTTTGTAGGATATACCCAAAAACCCGGTTTACTCTTGGGTTTAATCTGGTTCTGACTTCTGAGCCGTGCGTGTTCGTAAAACATGGCAATCTTAACTGCTAGACAGCGTAAAACTTTTGTCGGTGAAGAAAAATTGGATTACGTCAGGGATGATCGAAACATGGCATAATTTGACTCGTGAAGCTTTGTTTGACCGTAGTGTAAACGAAGCAACACTTCTCACGTCAACGAAATTATTTAATGCACGTCCACCAACTATTAGTCTAATACAGCGTATTTAGATCAAGATCAGATAAGAGTTTGACTTTCTAAAATACACTCAAGGCTTATAAATAGAAACTGTTCTAATAGCTTCTCAATTCAATACTCAAAAAGGTTTCCACTTAAAGAAAGCTTACTAAAATGTCATCACTGCTCAACATCTTCCTCCTCTTAGCCGTCTTCACCAGCCACCGTGGAGTCACCACCGAAGCCGCGGTGGAGCCAGTAACCGACATCTATGGTCAACGTCTCAGAACAGGCACCAAATACTACATCTTACCAGTATTTCGCGGTCGCGGCGGGGGACTAACCATGTCCAAAGCCGAAAACAAAACCTGTCCGAAAAGTGTTATCCAAGAACGGTTCGAAGTCTCTAACGGCATGCCGTTGACATTCTCACCATCAGACAAATCAAGAATCATCCGTGTCTCAACCGATCTAAACTTCAAATTCTCAGCTACTTCGATCTGGAACTTGGACAACGTCGACGAGAAGACGAATCAATGGTTCATTGGAACTTGTGGCGTTGAAGGGAATCCAGGCAGGACAACTGTTGGTAACTGGTTCAAGATTGACAAGTACGAAGATCACTACAAGATCGTATTTTGTCCTTCGGTATGCGATATCTGCAAAGTCATGTGTAGAGACATTGGTGTGTATGTGCAAGATGGGATGAGAAGACTCGGTCTGAGTGATGTACCACTAAAAGTTATGTTCAGAAGAGCATAGATTACATATAAATTCCACAATATGTACAATGTTTTCTACACCACTTTCAATAATAAATAAACAATGAACTTAATCAGTGCTTTTTGTCTCTCTCTGCATATTTGATTTGAATCTCGGATGAAGAGTAATATAAGCTCTGCATCAAATCGAATCAACCACAAGGTGAAGAAACTAGACGAGAGAAGCAGATCAACTAGATATAAAACCTTAAATCATTATCTGGGAAACAAGAATCTGGTCGGAAGCACTACAAAAAAGAGGATAGAGCGAACAAGCAAAATTATAAAGATATGTAATAATTCAAGTGCGGTTTTGTTGTTGTTGTTGTTGTTGTCTCGCTCTTTTGTCTTAAGAAGAAGCAGCAGCTACTTTCTCTTCAGCGGCGGCTTCGAAAGTCTCACCAGCTACAAGATCCGGGACATCATCATCGTCCTCATCATCCTCTTGAATGGTTGCTGGGACATTACCTCCACCAGGAGATTGCTTCTTGAACTGCTCTGCTAGCTTCTTCAGGTTCTCCATGTTGTCTGGTCCTGCGAAACAGATCAAAGCAAAACATATTTTAAGGATCTTGGATTTGGGGGTAGAGGACGAACATGTACAATAAAATGTAAACATACCGAGATGGCTGAGAATCTGAGGAAGGATATCTTCCAATTCTAC
>NW_026619767.1:0-7014 GCF_000801105.2 Raphanus sativus | reverse complement strand
TTTTTAACATCAGTTCGGTTCGATTATAATTGGTTGTTTTTACCGGATTGAGCACCCCTAAATAATTCATCGACTTCCTTACTGTTTAAACACCATGAGTCCAAACACACTTTTCGTTTAAACATATGATCGGAAATTAAACTATCAACACACTTTTCCGCGCATAGCGCGGAGAAAGAATCTAGTTAGCTTAATTGTCTAAAAAGAGCTGTGAGTGAGTCACCTCAGCAATAATGACAAACTTGTTATTATTTTATAAAAGTAAGATTACTTATTAAAAATACTTGTTAATTAATAAGAAAAGGATCTATGAAAAGCTCATCTCCTTTTGGTGCTGCCACGTCACTAATGAGTGAAGGAGAAGCCAACACCTGTCCGTTAGCAAAACGTTGTGGGCTTGGGTTAGTGTTTTGGGCCATAAGTAATGTTCAAGGGACCCAGCCCTACAGGAATCACTCAATACGCGATGCGATCCGGGACTTAGGATTCTTCCCACTTTTGGTCTTCACCGTTTGGTTCGAGAGCTTGATATGATGAAGTCGACTTCAAGAATGCTCTGCATAGGGTTTTGACGTGCCTTTTGATCTTCTTATTAGAATACGAAACGTTGCCACTTTCAGATTTATCGCTGTTAGACCTCTTCTTAAAGCCATCAAATATAGATAGGTAGCCATCGTCTTCTCATGTATTATCGATTCAGTGTCCTGGCCACCGAAGAACTTCTTCTATTCTTCCAACTGCTATGAAGATCCATTAATTCCGACCAACCTCTGTTGGAGGCCGCCGTCTGTGACTAATCGATTTGAGCTCAAACAAAATCATGTGGCTTTAGGAGTTTGTTTCATCGCACCGTTACGACCGCATTCAAGCATCACCATTAACCCCAATCCAAGCTATAATTATGTGAGTTTCCTTCTACCATACATCGTTTCATTCCTCTCAGTCATTTCTATTCTTAAAACTTTCAGAGATTAAAATGCTAAGCTCCTCTTCTTCTGAGAGAGATTTTAGAGTTTTTTTTCTGTTCGTGGATGTCTTTATTCCCAGGTGATCGAAAGTTAGTTAGAAACTATGGTCCATGTCTTTCCGTTTGAAACAATTATTGTTTCGATGCGTCTTGTTTTGTTGCTTTAGGACTGGTAACTAACGTCTTGCATTGGTTCGCTTTAAGTATAAAAACGAAGCTCACAAGGCTTGATACTAAGATATTATATCAGTTTATGCACTTGGTGATTAGAATTGACATGAAAGCTTTGGTCTTTCTTTCAGGAAGACTTGTTTTAAGCTTTTGGTTTAAGTTTCAGTTTTCGATTCTTACACATAATCTGGCTAGTGATCTGATTACTGAGTGAAAGTTTTGGGTTACCAAAATCATAGAATCCAGCGGTCGAGTTTGTGTGGGTGGTGAACGCAATAGAAAAAGCTGTGAAGAAACGATGCATCATCTCACGCTGGAGATCATTGGGGTTGGGAAGAAGAAGCTTTATGAAGCCAAGGTTGAACTTCAAGGAGTTCAAGCATGCCGGTGATGATGCCCCTGCCATTACTCCCTCCTATCTTGGCTGCAAATAAGGTATTACTACAAACGGTTTAAAATATTTCATAAACAGAATAAGTATCACTTCAGTGTTTTAACTTCAAATTGTATTTCCTCTTCTTTATGAATTATGCAGCTTCAACGAAGCTATGTTTGCTTCTTTTTTAAACTATTTTAAACCGTAGAACTGGTTTGATGCCCCGTCGTTAAGTGCATTTTGTTAACTTAAAAAAAATTATGTTGATTCTATTTTTAGTTATGATTTTAAATTGTAGTCATCGTATTGGCTGATTACAGAGGAGAAGAATATTCAAAACAGCTAGCATAAAAATAATTATTCAACCCTTCTGATCCTGTCACATACATATAAATATTCCGACTCTTCATCGTATTTATTTATAGGTCATAACAAAGAAGGGAGATCAAACCACTCAAGTAATGTGTGTAAGACTAGGATGATAACACATTTTATAATTAACTCATCATCCATCCCCTTTTAATCACAATCAAAAGAAAAACACACAAACTTAATTATGACAAACAAGGAAAAATAAAATAAAAATTATTGCAGTTAACACTGCAAGTTATTACGTTAATCAGCAGCACATTGAAACTTTACTTTAAATTTGTTCCTGAGCAAAAGATAAGAACATAACACATGAACGCAGGGAATCATCCTTAACTCATGTCTCAGTCAAAAAAGTTGTTTCTTTTGTTTCGTCGTCTTCGTTCAGTTTGGTGTTTGGAATTTTTCTTTTGGATTTTAAACAGATTCTACATATACTACATGAAACTGTTGTTGGGATTTTCTCCAAGAAACTTTTATGTATCAGATGGACAGAGGACGTGATGTTTTATGGGTTAGTTGTGCTTCTTGCAAAGGCTGTACTCAAACCAATAAAATACAAGTAAAATCTCTCCTGTCCTTTTCATTCGGAATTCTCTGATCTGAGAATAATGTGCTGCTCTGTTTGGACATTCAGTTGGATTACTTTGATTCAGGGAGCTCAGTAACGACACGGTTATGAGCTGGGATGTTCAATCCTCTGATTAATTGAGAAGCAGTTATCTTTTTAATTATAAACGTAACAGTTGTTTGCTTCTCAATTAATCAATACTAGATTTTGACCCGCCCTTAGAAGGGCGGGTATATTTTTTTTTTACATTTTTTATAAATTTAATTTTTATATTTATGTTTTTTTTTACGTTTTTTCATTATATATTACTAAAACAGGAATATGACCTATTGATATATGTGTAGTCAAATTATTTTACGATAATTATTAAAAACTCTTATTAATTATTTAAAAGAAATATTATACAAAGAAAAATATAAATATGATTAAAAACATAAATATAAAAATTAAATTTCTAAAATATGTAAAACAAAAAAATATACCAGCTCTTTTAAAGGCGAATCCGAATCTAGTCAATACTATTAAAATAGAAACATAACATATTGATATATGTATGGTAAAACTATTTTAATACAATGATTAAAACCTCCTATTAATTATTTAAGCGAAATGTTATACAATGAAAAACACAAATATGACTAAAACATATAAATATAAAAATTAAATTTCTATAAAACTAAAAAATATAAAAAGGCGGGTCCAAATGTAGAAATCTATTTAAAACCCTTTAAACTAAAATCTGTAGAATATCGGATCATGATAATAATTTTAATTTTAATTTTAGTTGTTTAGTTTTAGTTTTAATTTTATTTTTTAAAGAAACATAATTTTTATGTTTGTGTGTTTGTATAATCATATTCTGTATGATATGAATTTAATAGAATAGATAAGTTTTGTAAGTATGTACATGTATCATATGGTAAGGCTTCGTCTTTTTGTCAATATTCAGTCCAAATTATTATTTTTTTTTTATTTGAACATAAAAACAGGAATATAGGGAAGTTACGAACGGTTAACAATATTCGAAGCCCAAATTATCGTTTCATATGCCGAGGGAAGTTACGAACGGTTAACAATGCTCTAAAGGACCTTTATTAATTGGTCATACATGATAATTAATAGAATAGATTTTGACCCGCCCTTAAAAGGGCGGGTAAATTTTTTGTTTTACATTTTTAAAAGTTTAATTTTTATATTTGTGTTTTAATTATTTTTGTTTTTAATTTGTATAATATCTTTTTAAAATGATTTATAAGAGGCTTTAATAATTATAATCTTTGTATAATATCTTTTTAGCCAGTTACGTGATTAATGACCATGACTAAGAAATTAAGAAATATAATTATACAGTAATGGGCGTTCACAAAAAATACGATATCAAATCATATTGAATCATACGCCCTTTTGGGCCGTTACGTGATTAATAGCCAGTTACGTGATTTGGCAGTTATATTAATACAAAAACGTATATTAAAGATGTATTTAGTGGTAGTTATAAAAATTAAAAAGTGGACATAACTCCATATTGATCCGCTCTTAAAAGGGCGGGTATATTTGTTATTTTATATTTTAAAAAGTTTTAATATTTATATTTATATTTCTATTTTTAGTCATGTTTTTTTTTCATTGTATAACAATGATATTTTTTAAATGATTAATAAAATCTTTTAATAATTGTGTTAAAATAGTTAGATATATCAATAGGTCATGTTTTTGTTTTAGTAGTACTGATTTTAACAAAGTATAGTTACAATTTTTTTAGTAATCAAGTTAGCAATTATATAGATACAATTATATGTTTTTCAATAAACTTTCATGATTTGATTTCATATATGATTTACATAACATTTGAATAGAGTGTTTAGCAAATAGAATGATAAATTGAGAAGAGTAAATAATCATACAAATTTGCATAAAACCAAAAAGATGTATTTTTATAAAACATAACCGTTGCTTTGTTAAAAAGAATCATAACAACTGCCATATATAAAACGTTTTTTGACGAAGTGGATCCGTTAACTAAGGAGATAAAAATGTTATTAAAACATATATAAATTATTAATGATGGACATAACTTTTATCAATAGGTCATGCTGAAGAATTAATAGAATAGATTTCAAATCTAATCAAACAATGTTATTAAATATTTTTAGCCGACTAACAGTGATTCTTGCAAACTAATTCATAGATATATATATGTGAATAAACTGTTATAACCTGTTACAACTGTTGGCTGGCTAACAATGAATTTTAATGTTATCAAATATATTAGAAGGCTAACACTAAGTTGTTATATGTTATTAAATATGTTAACCGACTAACACTGAATCTAACAAACTAATTCATAGATATATCTAACTATATGAATATGCATAACTATTATAATATAAAGCTAATTATTTACAACCACGTTTATCAAATGTTATTAGCCGGCTATAAATATTAAATACTATGGCTAATAAATTATATAACCATCTATTGTGGTTTGTGACAATACCAAATATTATTGTAGTCGTCTAACATAATTTACATTACAATGAGATTTCTAATGGATTTGAATTTTTTTTTAATTATTTACAACCACAATTATCAAATATTGTTAGCCATAGTGGAAAGCTTGTTAAAATATTTAATCAAATATTAGACGTTGGGTAGTGATGAAATAGAGTAAAATAGATGTAAGATGTTACCTTTCAAATTTGATAGTTTCTATGAGCTGATCTTTTACAATGTATATAATTATTCATAAAGTTTACATGGTACGACAAATCATTGTTTGCAGAAGTTTACAATGTGTGAAATTGATCCTAATTATGATTGTGCTTATTTGATAATGCAGGGAAACTGATATGGTGGCAAAGAAAAACATGGTATATCTCGAAAACTGATATTTTTGTATAGCGATGTTATAATCTTGTTTCCTTCTTTGCCGTTTGTTAATTTTGGAAACAATGAATACGTGGAAAAGACATAAATTTTTAACGTGAAACTAATAAAATTTTTAATGGCATTTGGTTGTAAATAAAAGAAAATTCTAAGGGTTAGTATATATGTGTACTTCTGTTTTAATAGAGTAGATAGTATATTTGTTATATATATTATTTATAATATTTAAAAAGTCAAAATAACTAATAGTATATGTAAAAAGATTTGTATACGTAATGTTCATTTAACCTAGCGTATATATATAACTTCCACTGGGCAAAAGTTTACAGCCTCTTAATAAAACCTAGAACAACTTTCCTCTCCTTGTATTCCAGCATCATCCGCCATGGGTAGGGTTTCTCGAGCTTCGTTTATATCTGTAGCTTTTTCCTTATTTCGATTCTCGTCTGTTAGTCGATCTAACCTACCTCTCTATTATGGGTGTATTGTCTATCTGTGCGTCGGTTTATTCCTATTTTGTTTCACTGTGTCTATTACATATGTATGATATTAGCTTGTGATTGAGGGAGGTGGATCCAAGGTTTATGCTGTCATGAGATTCAATGCTAATTCTAATAATTCTAATACTAGATATTTATACTTGCTTCACAGACCTGAAAGATGAGTTTCAAGAATCAACGCCAATCCCTGATGTGCAACAAGGTTGGTAGATCTTTTATGTTTCCTTTCTTTCTATTTTATTTTCCCTTAAATGGAGTTTAAGTTAGTTGAGGTATACCTCGTTGGTGATATATATATTTATGCTGAACATTGGTGGTTTCAGCTTCCGAGGATCATGATCAGGAAGTGCTCCATCCAGTGCATGACCCAGCGAAAGGTTCTTATATCTCTTATACTACTCGTTTCTCATCTTTCTGTGATCGTGGTGTCTGATTGAAGACTTGTTTATCTCTCTCATCCATTCAACCAATTTAGCCACAGAGAAGGCGGCCCAAGGAAAGGCTGCCAAAGAGGACGCGGAAGAAGTGGCAGAGGCAAACAAAAAGAGACACTTAAATGTGGTGTTCATTGGACATGTTGGTATGGCCATCTACTTGATGATTTTTTCCATGAATTCGATTTTTTTTAATTGATATTCGTCTATACTTTTCAGGAAAGTCTGTTCCTCTTTAGATTGTAAGAAAGTTGCCTTGTGTAGACACATGGTTTCAAAGTTAATTGATAATATTCACACGGCTACTTTTTCCATTGTAGATGCTGGAAAGTCTACTATCGGAGGACAAATTCTCTTTCTTAGCGGTCAGGTAGATGACCGACAAATTCAAAAGTATGAAAAGGAAGCAAAAAGAAAAAAGTAGAGAAAGCTGGTAAGTATTTCTGATCAATATAAAGAATGTTTATGTTATATTTTCTGTTTCCATAACTTGTTATTGTATTTTTATGCCAGGTATATGGCATATATAATGATACAAAATGAAGAAGAGAGGGGCCAAGGTACTTCGTGGGGTTGACTATGTTTCTTGTTTGCGGCTCTATGGTAGTGCTAGAGGTGCAAATGCACCGGGTCCCAAATTTTTATTAAAATTTCTTTCGTAGTTTTAGGGTCTTAAATTTTTAACATTCTTGTAAATAAAGGTCTAATTTTTGAAATCATTAATTAACCTAGGTAGAAAA
>NW_026619766.1:0-7031 GCF_000801105.2 Raphanus sativus | reverse complement strand
TGTTCAGTGCGAGTGAAGCAGCAACAACAGTGATGGAAGATGTCTGGATAGTTGACAGTGGAGCAACTAATCATATGACAAAGGAGGAGAATTATTTCTCAAAACTTGATAGGAGTATCAAGGTTCCAATACAAATTGGAAATGGAAGCATGGTCATGACAGCCGGTAAAGGAGATATCACTGTCATAACCAAAGGTGGCAAGAGGACCATCAGAAATGTCTTCTTGGTTCCGGGTATGGCGAAAAATTTGTTGAGTGTTCCACAAATTGTTTCAAGCGGATACCGAGTGAACTTCCAAGAAAAGAGATGCATCATAGATGATGCAAAAGGCAGGAGGATAATGGATATCCCAATGACTCACAAAAGCTACAAGATCAGGATGAGATCGGCTCAAGAAGGAGCCATGAGCGCAAGTGAGCAAGCCAAGATGGAGACATGGCACAAGAGACTTGGTCATGTAGGCGACAAAAGGTTGCAACAAATGCAAGACAAAGACTTGGTAAAGGGGTTACCAAAGTTTAAAGTCAAGAAGGAAGCATGTGAAGCGTGTAGGCTTGGAAAGCAATCACGCAAGAGCTTCCCAAAGGAATCTCAAACTAAGACAAGAGAAAAGCTTGAGATTATGCATACCGATGTATGTGGACCGATGCAGCACCAATTTATTGATGGAAGCAGGTACTTTTTGCTATTCTTAGATGATTATACTCACATGTGTTGGATATACTTCATGAAGCAAAAGTCAGAAGCCTTCTCACTGTTCAAGAAGTTCAAGGCAATGGTAGAGAAGCAATCGGATTGTTCCATCAAGACGTTGAGATCAGATGGAGGTGGTGAGTTCACTTCACAAGAATTCAACCGGTTCTGTGAAGAAGAAGGAATCAACAAGCAAGTTACCTTACCTTATTCACCCCAACAAAATGGTGCAGCAGAGAGGATGAATAGGACCTTGGTGGAGATGGCTAGATCGATGTTGGCAGAGCAAGACTTACCGCTCAAGTTATGGGCAGAGGCGGTATACACTGCCTCATACCTTCAGAACCGTCTACCATCAAAGGCAATAGAAGATGATGTCACTCCTATAGAGAAGTGGTGTGGACACAAACCAGATGTGTCACACATGAGGATGTTTGGTAGCTTATGCTACATACATATTCCGGATCAAAAGAGGAGGAAGCTAGACGTCAAGACAAAGCGTGGAGTCTTTGTTGGATATAGCAATCAATCCAAAGGCTACAGAGTTTTCATTCTGGAGAATGAGAAGATTGAAGTATCAAGAGATGTAGAGTTTGAAGAAAACAAGAAGTGGGATTGGGAAAGGCAAGAAGAAGCCAGGAAGACATTGGAGTTGTCTATGGAAGACACTCAAACGCCTACTCAACAAACCGAAGGTACTTCTATCCCTGTTTTCATTCAAAATGATGATCATGATACTAGTGATGAAGATGGAGAAAACGTCTGAGCCACCAAAGAAGTACAAGTCTATGATTGAAATCATGGAAAAGGCACCGAGAGTAGACCTTGATGAGGCGGCTCAAGCAATAGAAGCTTGTCTTCATGCACAAGAAGAACCATACACTTATGATGAAGCGTGTGGTAAGAAGGAATGGAGAAAGGCAATGGATGAGGAAATCGCCATGATAGAGAAGAACAAGACATGGGAACTAGTAGACAAGCCAGAGAAGAAGAATGTGATAAGTGTGAAGTGGATCTACAAGATCAAGACCGATGCAAATGGCAATCACATCAAGCACAAGGCGCGGCTAGTTGCTAGAGGATTCTCTCAAGAATATGGTGTTGACTACCTTGAGACGTTTGCCCCTGTCTCAAGACATGATACAATAAGAGCCATACTCGCATATGCAGCTCAGATGAAGTGGCGTTTGTATCAAATGGATGTGAAGTCAGCTTTTCTCAATGGGGAGTTAAGAGAAGAAGTGTATGTCACACAACCACCTGGGTATGTGACGCATGGGAAGGAACACAAGGTTTTAAGGCTACACAAGGCTTTATATGGTTTAAAGCAAGCTCCAAGGACATGGTATGGAAGGATAGATTCATACTTTCTCCACAACGGTTTCAAGAGGAGTATGAATGATGCAGCCTTATACATCATGAAGCAAGGAGGAGATGTGTTGATCGTGAGTTTGTATGTGGATGATATAATCATCACAGGAAACAATACTCAGATCATCAACACATTCAAGGAGAACATGAAGAAGGAGTTCGAGATGGTGGATCTTGGATTGTTGAACTACTTCCTTGGAATGGAAGTTATTCAAGACGATGGAGGCATATTTCTTTCACAAGAAAAATATGCAAACAAACTTGTAGACAAGTTTGGGATGCGAGACAGCAAGAGTGTAAGTAATCCACTTACACCACAAGGGAAATGAGGAAAAGTTGAAGATGACAAGGAGTATGGAGCACTATCAAGAAGCCAAAAGGGTGTTAAGGTATGTCAAAGGAACTTCAGACTTTGGAGTGTACTTTACAAGTGTGGAAGAACCAAGACTTGTAGGCTACTCGGACAGCGACTGGGGTGGTTCTAAGGAAGACAAGAAAAGCACTTCAGGTTATGTGTTTACTCTTGGTTCAGCCATGTTTTGTTGGCAGTCAAGCAAGCAACAAACAGTGGCACAATCAACGGCTGAGGTGGAGTACATAGCCGTGTGTGCAGCAGCAAATCAAGCCGTGTGGTTACAAAGGCTATTTGAAGACTTTGGTCAGAAGTTTGAAGGAGGCATTCCGATCCTATGTGACAACAAATCAGCAATAGCAATTGGGAAGAATCCAGTGCAACATAGAAGGACGAAGCACATAGAGATCAAGTATCATTTCGTGAGGGAAGTTGAGCAGAAAGGAATCATTGAACTCGAGTATTGCAAAGGGGATGATCAACTCGCAGACATTCTCACAAAGGCATTGGGCGGTTCAAGGTTTGAAGATCTCAGGAAGCAGCTTGGAGTCAAGTCGAGATATGATTAAGGAGGAGTGTTAAACTATATAATCTAATCTCTCCTTAATACATTTACATAAGTTAGTTATTAGTCGGTTATTATACAAAGAGTTGTAACTCTTCATGAAGAGGTGTGTCTCTTCTATGTATTGATTCGATCTCTATATAAAGATCAATCATTTGTTGTAAACATTATCACAGAATCTCAATAAAGACAAAGTATTTCGAGACAAGTATACAAAATTCGTAACTTGTTGAATAAGCCTAAAGCGTCTATCTTATTTCTTATTCCGAACTCGTGTGTAACACACTGTGATCTTTGTGTAACACAAGCGGTTGGTAAAAATTTAACAAGTTAAACATCTTGATCCAAAACAAGAAGCAGATCAAAAGTCAAAACAAAAGATAAAGCCATCCAAAATCGATTTGCTTAACCCTCCTCAATCTGCTCCCTCAACCTCTTAGAATCTTGATTGTGCTTCTAACATACAAGTTATCTCAATAATCGCAATAGCAAATCAGATTCAGAATTACACATAATTCAAGGTAATAAACACATCTTTGATACAAAACCATAAGCATATCACAATGCCCCGGCCCGTACATTTCTTTTTGAGCTCCTTTACACTTAATTTCAACATAAACGGTACGAGATGCAACGCACATGCAATCCCAATACTGCATATGCAAGAGTTACACTAAACTATATGGAAAATGCATGATCAAAAGTTAATATAGTGAGTTAAGACGCTAAGAGATTCCTAAACTTAGTTTATATTGCACATGACGCTAAGAGATTCACCTAAACTAAGTTCAATAGCTAATCTGTTTTCGCAGGTTTCGTCCGCGTTTAGCCTAGACAATTTTTCTTTTTCTTGGTTCGACTTTCTCCGGTTTCCTTGTGTGATTGGAGAGACTTAACTATTGTGGTTGAGAGTCTTTATTTTTTAGCTTTTTGGAGGCTTTTATGTGTCAGTTGCCTATGTCAATCTTTGATCCAACTATTGTATCAGCTGCACATTCTAATGAGTGAAATTCACTTATAAAAAAAAACAAGCTATAAAAAGACAAGGAGACAGAGGATAATGGGACATACACTTTGTATTATAATGTGTTAATGTTAAACACGGTTTGTATTAATGTTCTTCTTATTTTCGTATTCAATAAAACTTTCATTTCGAGCTTATATTCATTCTTCTTGGTTTCATATATTCCTTTCTTTACCATGATTTTCACCTCGTATATAAAATCAGAGAGGTTTAGAGGGGGCCGCAAGCTAGAACTCAGTTAATTATATGATGTGACAAATATAACATGACCACGTGTTAGCGAGAATAATAAATAAATAATAACATATTAACTTTCAAACACTAATGGCATTTTCTGCAATGTGCCTAGTAATCAAAGGGTGGTTTGAAAGATGGATTGAAGAGGACCGGTGATAACACATCATCCAATGGCAAACTTGTAAATAACTAAGGAAAGAAAGTTATTATATAAAATTGCTCTCCTATTCATACATAAGGGATAATAAAGAACTGTCATTAAAAATGGTTAAGGAAGATAGCCATGGCCAACATTGTACTTCTAATTTTAACGTGAGAATAAGATTATGTTTCGGATCATAAAGATTATCTTCAATCTCTTCATCACAAAATTCCTCAAGCATAATAAATTTATTAACAAATCAAATAAAACAAAATAAATCGGTGTGATCATAGAGTTTTATGTACAAATGAGTGCTTCAAAGATTGTTTCTGTGTTACTATTGCTTGTATTAATCAATATAAGCAGTAATAATATCAATGGCGTCAATGCATTTCATAAAGTTATTAGGAAAATGCAATCTAAATCGACATCATTAGAGGTAGTGAGCCATCTTCATAGAACCGGCTTTCACTTTCAACCTCCCCGCCATTGGATTAACGGTACGTTGCATTTAATTGTTGATGTAACCAAAACATACTGTTGTTCTAACCATTGCTTTTCTTTGGTTTGTTGTTTCTTGCAACTATCTTTTTGGTGGCCTTATCGACTCCAACAGATCCAAATGGTTAGTTCATCACATTTTTATATATTTGAAACTAATAACAAAAAAAACATTATATGTTTATAATGTGACTATATTCTAAAATAGAACAGGTCCAATGGTGTACAAGGGAGTCTACCATTTTTTCTACCAATACAATCCTAAAGGTGCAGTTTGGGGTAACATTGTGTGGGCTCATTCAGTTTCTAAGGACTTGATCAATTGGGAAGCTCTTGAACCAGCTATTTACCCCTCCAGATGGTTTGATATCAACGGTACATGGTCCGGTTCAGCCACCAATGTACCGGGAAAAGGACCGGTTATCCTCTACACTGGTATCACCAAAAACCATACTCAGATCCAAAACTATGCCATTCCCCAAGACCTTTCCGACCCATACCTCAAGAAATGGATCAAGCCAGACGATAACCCTATCGTAAGACCCGACCATGGCGAGAATGGATCCGCTTTCCGTGACCCGACAACTGCTTGGTTCAACAAAAAAGATGGGTACTGGAGAATGCTTGTGGGCTCAGAGAAAAAGCGTAGAGGAGTTGCTTATATGTACAAAAGTCGTGACTTCAAGAAATGGGTCAAAACTAGACGTCCCATACACTCTAGAAAAGGTACCGGTATGTGGGAATGTCCTGACTTTTTCCCGGTTTCCATCGGCAAGAAAACCGGTTTAGACACCAGCTACGATGGTCCAAACACCAAGCATGTGATGAAGGTTAGCTTGGACTTTACCAGGTACGACTACTACACTCTTGGAAAGTATGATACCAAGAAGGATTGTTACAAGCCCGATGGTACCACCCCTGATGGTTGGGATGGTTTGAGACTAGATTATGGTAACTTCTATGCGTCAAAGACATTCTTTGATGACACGAAGAACAGAAGAATCCTTTGGGGTTGGGCTAACGAATCTGATAGTGCTGTGGAAGATACCTTGAAGGGTTGGGCAGGTGTTCAGCTTATCCCTAGAACGGTCTTGCTTGACTCTAGTGGTAAGCAACTCGTGTTTTGGCCTATTGAAGAGATCGAGTCCTTGAGAGGAAAGAATGTTCAAATGAACAACCAGAAAATAGAGATGGGTCAACGCTTTGAGGTCCAAGGAATCACCCCGGCTCAGGTAGTTATCATGTTTTTATACTATGTACACTTATCAAGATTTATACTTAATGTAGGACACAGCCGGATCAAACATTAGCTTTGGCCTTCAAATTTTAAAGAATTATTATATATATATATATATATCATGACTCCTAAAATTTGAAGTAAATACAGGTTGATGTGGATGTGACATTCAACGTTGGAAGTCTAGACAAGGCAGAAACATTTGACGCGAGTTTTGCAACAAAACCACTAGATTTATGTAACTTGAAGGGTTCAAATGTGACTGGAGGGGTTGGACCTTTTGGTCTGATCACCTTGGCTACATCTGACCTACAAGAATATACTCCCGTCTTCTTCAGAGTCTTCAAAGATGCCACAATCAACAAGCCTAAGGTCCTCATGTGCTCGGATGCCAAGCCGTATGTTTTCATTACCTATATTATTCGCTTTTGGTTAAAAATATTTTTATTTGGCTATTATGGGATTCTCTCATTCTCATATTTAAACTACATGAACACCACGTTTTTTACGTTTTCAGAATCCACATATATTATGGCTATACTATCAGTCCATCATTATATATACACACAAAACTCACTTTTGCGTTTAAAACCTGTTATTTTAAATTTAGTTTTTCTAACATCTATATTATTAGAAGAGAAGTACACATGTAGAATGCTCCTTAGTTTTCAGTGTTATTTACACTTCTATGCCACTGACATTAAATAATATTTCCTATTTTAATGCTGTCTTTTCCACTTTAATTAATGTGTTTTCCAAAATTAAAATTGAATTAAATACACAATTAAATAATATTTCATATTTTAATGTTTTGTCTTTTCCACTTACATTATTTTGTTTTCTAAAATTAAATTTGAATTAATTACACTTCATTAACTTCTCAATTAAATCAATGTCAAATTCAAAAA
>NW_026619765.1:0-7039 GCF_000801105.2 Raphanus sativus | reverse complement strand
CTGCTCTGATTGATCTGGTGCAGAGAAAAGTGTTCTCTGGTCTCTCTGCAGAAATTCCAATAGAGCATATTGAGAACTTCGAAAAAGTCTGCAGTTTCACTCGTGCGAATGGTGTGCCATCAGACTACATCAAGTGCATGCTATTCCCATTCTCTTTTGATGGAAAAGCTGCAAGGTGGTTGAACTCTCTCCCTACCGGCTCTCTCACTTCATGGGAACAGGTCTGATCAGCGTTCTTCAACCATTTCTACTCTAAGGCGAGAACAGCTGCATTGAGGAACAAGATCAATTCATTCAGACAGCTCCATGATGAGCCTTTTTGTGATGCATGGGAGCGCTTCAATGACTACCAGAGAGAATGCCCTCACCATGGATTTGATGATGATTACCTCCTAGGCATTTTCTATGATGGGGTGGACTGGAAATACCAAGGTGCTCTAAACTCTTCGAGCAATGGAGACTTCATGACTCAGACCACTGATGGAGCGCTCAAGCTGATTGAGAACATGGCAGCTAGCTCAGCCAATGAGAATCAGGAGAGCAACCGCTCCAAGAAAGGGAACAGTGTACACACCCAGAAAATTGATGAGCTAACAGCTAAGGTCGATCAGCTACTGCAGAACAACCAGGCACAAGGATCTGGGTATCAGAACACCATCCCGCAGAGCAATCACCAAGTTGTTCCAGCCGCGAGTGCTCCGACTGCAGGGAACAGTCCGCCAGATGATCTGAAAAATCTGAACATTATGATGCAGCAGATGCTCTAGAGCCAGCAACTTCAGGTCAAGGCACTGAATCAGGTTACCACAGACATCAACACCAGGATGGACAGCATGTTCACCGAGCTGAATTCAAAATATGATACTGTGAGCAACCACATAAATAAGATTGATGTTCAGCTTGCTCAAACTGCTGAACCTGTTAAAAGACAGCAAGAGATCATTCGTGGAAAAAGTGTGATGAATCCTAGGGTTGAGCACTGTAATGCAACCGAGCAGAGACGTGAAAAATCCGAGGAAAAACAAGCGGAACAACTGTTCGCTGAGACTGTTATGGGGGCAGAACAGAGAACAGAGCAGTCTGCTAGCTCTAGAGTGACTGCTCCCGCGACTGCTCCCGCTCCCGACGGATCTACTAATATTCCACCACTGCGAGTCTATGTTCCTAAGGTTCCCTATCCGATTCCACCTAGACACCTGAAGGTGTTGCCTAAGGTTGATGACACTGGAAAATTTGCTTTTCCATGTTCCATTGCTGGAGTAGAATTTGAGGAAGCTCTTTGTGACTCTGGATCTTGTGTGAATCTTGTCTCAAAGGCGATTGTAGACAAGTTGGGCATTGCTGATGTTGAGCCTTCTAAGGTGACTCTGACTTTTGCAAACTCTTCTAGAGCAGTTCCCTATGGCACCATTCGCAACCTTCATGTCCAAGTTGGGGACTGTGTTCTCCATACTGAATTTCAGGTTGTTGAGATGAACAAGGATCATGAGATGCCTTTGATCTTAGGAAGGACATTTATGGCTACAGTGGGAGCAATCATTGATATGCCTAAAAAGAGAGTCTCCTTCTCCCACATCAACAAGAATGTCTTCTATCAGGCTGTTCCCACCAGATTTCAGAAACTACACGCCTCTTGCATCTCAGTGTTCAGTGGAGAAAAGCTGAAGGTTGTTCCAAGGAAGGAACTTGGTAAAAACAGTGAGTTCAAGGAAGTCCTGAATGGAGATCCACACACTGATTTCCAAGAAACTTAGTGGGAATGCAAGGGTGAAAGAGAAAGTCCAGAAGAAAAGGGTCAAAGGAGATCCTACTATGACTTTGACACCTCACTGGTGTGATGAGAAATCCATTGAGTATGAGGTAAAGTGCAAGGGTACCTCTAAACCTTTCTCTAAAGTCAGAGTTATTCTCACTGATGAGCTGAAAGAGAAAGGAGAAGCTGCTGTGAAAGGGTTGTTGAGCAGAGTTTTGAAGCTGAACATGTCTGATTGTGGAGCTTGTATTGGAACAAGCCCTCATGCTCAACCCGACTGATCCCTATCACCAAGTCAAGCTAGTGACTTTAACCAAGCGCTTTGTGGGAGGCAACCCACTGGTAAGTGTAAAATAACTTGGTTTTGTTTTTGTTTGTTTATTTTCGTTTTAGTTTATTGAGTTTCAGGTCAAAAAGCAGAAAATTTAAGATACTTCGAAAAATTCTGGGTTGCAGAAACGGAGCTCCCTGTTCTACAGGAGCCGAGAACAACCGCCCAGGTGAAAATCTGGCGACAGAACACCCAGAATTTTTCGGAGCACCCGCTCCAGGTAAGTATCTCGACCAAAAAAATTGTATATTCTTGTTTTCACCTTCTCTCTGATTTATTTTCACACCGAGACGTTGTGAAGTAAGTCTGGGGGAGGGTATTCGTCGTTTACTAACTCGTTTCTTTCTTTTGTTTTTCTCTTTTGAGTCAGTTTGAGTCAGTTTTTAGGATTGAGTCAGTTAAAATTTTGTGGGAATTAAGACCTTATTCCGTGTTGATCACTAACCACCTCATGCTTTAGTTATCTTATTCAGTGACCTTAGCAGTGGCGAAAGACACACATGTGGACCTGGAACACCCTGACATTTCTCACTTGATTCTCCAGAAGTTCTCAGCCGATCAGGTTACACTGGGTAGACTCAACTCCACCTAACTTGAACCTAATCGTGACTGAAATTCTTCTTGTTATGGGCACTAGATCAGGGAAACGAGATCTACACTCAGGACTTCTTATCCTTTATATCCATCTTGTTGTTCCTGAGTGGCTAGCTCATCTTTAGCTAGTTCCCACCCTGCGCCTTAGCCTTTTTTCCACCTTCATGCATTTGTTTTTCAGTGTTATATGTGCAGATATGTGCAAAAAGGTCGGAGAGGAAAGGATCGACGCAGCCTCTTACTCGTTAATGCTGCGCAGATTCAGTCAGAAGGAGAACAAGCATATTAAGGGAGCAACCGCTCCATAACCACTGAGCTGTGCAAGAACATGGGAGGAGAACCAGAATGATCTGAACCAGAAGAACCACCAGTGGCAATCCAAACATCATATGTTACCTTCTTTTTCGTCATCCCACCATCTTTGCTAAAAAAAAAAAAGAGAAAAAAAAAAAAGAAAAAGAGAAAAAAAAAAATCTATCTTTCATTTTATTTAGCACTAGTATTAACCCCATGCTTCGCATGGGAATATTTTTACTTGCAAACAAACACAGTGAAAACAGTAAAAATCAGCAAATAATAGGAAACATCACTCATGAAAGCAAATTAATCAGTACAAAATTTTGAGAACACATACACTTAAGCTGAGGTTCAGACTCATACCGAGGCTTGTGATGAAGCTGGCTAGTGTGGTTTTTTGTGGTTTTTGCATCTACTCTTTATATTTACCTTCTTGATAGCAAAACTGAGACTAAGCTTCTAAAACCAATTTAAAGGCGTCTTCAAGTCTCAGATGAAGCAAAAGAGCTAATCTCTTGTAGTGTTCCTTGACGTCTACATCATCAGCAACAATCAAAATTCAGAATCTCATATCAAACAGCAGCTTCGCTTCATCCTCTGGTTGATGCAGAGATAAAATCATAAAAACATCAAACTCTTTGCCTGGTTAATGAACGTTTTATCTCCGTAGTAATCATTCTCTAAGAGTTTTTCTATCACCAATACCCATGGCTCTTCTATATTCTCCATCGTCACCTACCATAAACGTTTGATAGAGAAACAAAGAATTAAACAGAGGTTAATAGAATTATTCTCCATCGTCACCTACCAATAGAGATTGCAAACACCTGATAAGACATAACAGTATCGAATTTACTTGATTTCTATATAATTTTGATTGATTTAATATGTTACCTATTACCGAAACGTCTCTTTTGAGTGAGGACCGGCTATATTCGCCGGGTGTTTGCCAAATTTTAGAGATAGGAATTCAGTAAATAAATTATTTTGGAGGAAGGATAATCGTGAGTAGTTGTTTGTAAGATTTCTAGAGATCTAGTGTAGTAATAGAGATTAGAGAAGAGATTAGAGAGATTAAGAAGAGATTTGAGTAAAGGAAAGACTAATCCGAGACAAAGAGACTAAGAACCATTCTTAAAATGTCTAAGAGACTTTCATTGCTTGCTTAACCTTTAATGAGTGAGTGATTACATATTTATACTAGAGAGGAAATAAGGGTTTGCGACATGAGAGATTAGATAAAACACTATGCTAAGCATGTGTAGTCAAAGGAAGAACTTGGCGCCTTGTTTGAATGTGTGGACTAGAAGCTCCACATGATTGATGCTTTTGCTTTTCCTTTCCAGCCATATACAGGCTGTCAAGTCTCGCCCAACCTCATCTCTAAACGGTCACTAGCTTTGCTTGATCAAACCTTCCTTCCCGAATAGAGTTTCTCACAAGTTCACACTTCTTCTCTTCTTTATTTACCTCAAGGCTCAGTAACTATTTAGTTACTGTGGTAACTAAATATTTACTGCTACAGTGCCAAACCCATAACTTGATCTCCTCTTCTTCATACTAATATTTGATCATCTCATCTCAACACTCCCCCTCAAGCTTGACCATGTAGAACAAGTCAAGCTTGGAATGCTATGAGATCTTCCTCATTAAAAATCTCACCAAGGAAAACCCATTGGGACAAAACCTTGATGAGGGAAAAAGAGTGAAGACCTCACAGCAAGGGGATCAGCTTCTCTTACTCAGATCAATGAGGCCCAGCCTGATGTGGATGGACTCCATTGTCTTCTGCCTCGCAGCCTTGGTGAACACATCAGCCAACTGATCCTCACTTATGGTGTAACATGGCAGGATCACTCCAAGTACTATCATCTGTCTGACCTTGTGACAATCAACCTCTATGTGCTTGGTCCTCTCATAGAACACCGAGTTGGTTGCAATGTGGATAGCTGCTTGGTTATCACAATGCATAGTCATTGGTGTAGCTTGATCAATCTCCAAGTGCTTCAGAATCCCCTTGATCCACACAAGTTCATTGGTTAGCTTCAGCATGGCTCTATACTCGGCTTCAGCACTGGAACATGAGACCACCTTCTGCTTCTTACTCTTCCAAGTAACCAAGTTCCCACCAATGAAAGTGCAATAGCCAGTGGTTGATCTTCTATCAGCTCTATCTCCTGCCCAATCAGCATCACAATGGCCCACCACTTCTGTACTCTTGTTGCAACCCATCCAAACACCAAGACCTTGAGTTCCATTTAGATACATCAATAGCCTCTCCACCATTCTCCAATGGTGTTCTCTTGGAACTTGCATATGCTGGCTCACCTGATTCACAGCAAAACAAATGTCAGGCCGTGTAATTGTCAAGTAGATTAACTTACCTACAAGCTTTCTATAAAGCTTTGGATCATGGAATGGCTTGCTATCTTCAAGCTCCCCCTCACGTGGAACCTTATACCCATCCTCCATGGGCATCTTAGCTACTTTGCCTCCATATGCACCTGCATCTTTCAAAAGATCAAGTGTATATTTTCTTTGAGAGATGAATAACCCTTCCTTAGCTCTACACAACTCAATGCCAAGGAAGTACTTCATCTCTCCTAAGTCTTTAATCTCAAACACAGATTTGAGAAACTCCTTGGTTGCCTTGATACCTGCTTTGTCAGAGCCAGTGATGATAATGTCATCTACATACACAAGGATTACAATGATACCTGAAGGAGTAACAAGTGTGAACAGAGTGTGATCAAGTTCGGACTTCCTGAACCCTCTTCCATTCAATGTTGTGCTCAGTTTGTGATACCATGCTCTAGGAGATTGTTTGAGACCATAGATTGCCTTCTTTAGCCTCAACACATTTCCCTTCTTTACCGAGTGCTCAAGACCAGGAGGTGGTAACATGTAGACTTCATCTTCTAGTTCTCCTTGTTGAAATGCATTCTTCACATCCATTTGCCAAAGATCCCATTCAAGATTCACTGCCAAAGATAGCACTATCCGAATGGTATGAAGCTTGGCAACTGGTGCAAATGTATCAATGTAGTCTTCTCCATAGGTTTGAGTAAACCCTCTTGCCACCAATCTTGTCTTGCGCCTTTCTATCTTCCCATTTGGAAGATACTTGATTGTGAAGATCCATTTACTAGACACTGCTCTCTTTCCTTTTGGTAGTGCACTCTCATACCATGTATCATTCTTGATCATGGCATCTGCCTCAGCATTAACTGAATCTCTCCACTCTTGTATTAGCATAGCTTCTTCATAGCTCCTTGGAACATAACTCTCATCCAAACTGACTTGAAAGGCACAATGCTCTTCCGGATAATGAGCAAAGGAGCATACAGCTTGAGAAGGATGCTCCACAGCTTGGGCATTGTAGTACACTCTTGTGTTTACCCAACTGGAAGGATCCTTCCTTAGCCGTGTGCTTCTCCTTAGAACTGGTTCATCCTGCACTTGCACCTCTTCTTGTATACTTGCTTCCTCTTGCGCATCATCACTACTAACTCTTTGCTCTTCTTGCTGACTTACTTCAGCAACACCTTCTTGATCAGTGGCTTCCACACCTTGATCATGTGAGTCAGAGCTCTCTTCTTGACTCCTAGAACTCTCTTCCCCTCCTTGGTTAAGAGAGCTTGCTTCATTTCCCCCCTCATGGTCAAGGTGAGGGATCCGATCATCACTTGCCCTTGGTACACTTCTAGGTGCACTTCCTCCACCTTGCTGCTCTTGAGTCATATTGATCCCAAGTTTCTCCAGCATAACTCTCAAAGTAGCAGCTCGATCTGATGTGAGATCTTTTAAATCTTCTTGGTTCTTCTCCTCATAGTACCCTCTTTCCTCAATAAACTTCACCTCCCGAGATACTGTCACTCTCCTAGTGTCTTGATCATAGCACTTGTATCCTTTCTGGCTTGTGGAGTATCCAATAAACATTGCTTTTGTGCTTCTCGGTTGTAGCTTGTTTCTCATCTCTCCTGGTACCATCACATAGCACAAGCACCCAAAGACCTTCAAGTGATCCAGTACTGGCTTATACTTGTTCAGGACTTCAAATGGAT
>NW_026619764.1:0-7044 GCF_000801105.2 Raphanus sativus | reverse complement strand
GATAGAAGATGGTGGTGGTCTCCAGTCATCTGCTCCCAAAGCCAAGCCCTCCTCCTCTGCACATTCTCCTCTCATAAGGTTCTCCTCATTACCTCTCCTTTGAACCAAACAGTAATCATCTCTATCGTTGTTTTCTTAATGTCTACCCACCGGGGGTTCTATGCAGGTTTGTCCTCTTGGATGAGTCCTTCTTGGTTGAGAACAGGCTGACGTTAAGAGCAATGTGAGTCTGTTTTTCTAAGAGTAAAGTTGAAATGTTCATTCTTTTTATATTATTTTTTGTTTTTTTGTATGCAGAATTGAGTTTGCGGTACTTATGGGATACTTTTACATATGTGACCGCACTGATGTATTTAATTCATCCAAGAAGGTGATGATGATATATTTTTTTTTTTGAAATTTGCTTGCTTAGTAGATTTGGGAATGGTTTATGTAGCTAGAGAGGCTTACATTGTTTATCTTTTTGATGCAGAGTTACAACCGGGATCTCTTTCTGTTCCTTTACTTCCTTCTCATCATTGTTTCGGCGATAACTTCCTTCACGATACATAACGATAAATCAGCATTCAACGGAAAGTCCATCATGTACTTGAATAGGCATCAAACCGAGGAGTGGAAAGGCTGGATGCAGGTTCGTCATTTATCTTTTAAAGCTAATGCCTTGCCCTACAACTGTTGATGCATCAGCTAAGAAGATTATTTTAGTTCTCAAAGAAGCATTTAGTTCCTAATTTTCCTTTTTCATTTGCTGTTACCTCATCGTTGTTTTCTTTTCCTGGTGTTGTAGGTCCTCTTTTTGATGTACCACTACTTCGCTGCTGCAGAGTACTATAACGCAATCCGTGTTTTCATCGCTTGCTACGTATGGATGACTGGGTTTGGGAACTTTTCCTATTATTACATTCGCAAGGACTTTAGCCTTGCAAGGTTTGCACAGGTAACAGCTATGGCTTCTTTTCTTATTTCTAGCTTCTAAATTCTGACATACCCCTGTTTCTACAGATGATGTGGCGGCTAAATTTCCTGGTCATATTCTCCTGCATCGTCCTCAACAACAGTTACATGCTATACTACATATGCCCGATGCACACTCTGTTTACTCTAATGGTCTACGGAGCACTTGGTATTATGAACAAATATAATGAGATGGGTTCAGTCATAGCTGCTAAAATGGTTGCCTGCTTCGCTGTTGTTATCATCGTTTGGGAGATTCCCGGCGTTTTTGAGTGGATTTGGAGTCCATTTACGTTCCTAATGGGTTAGTGAAAAACTTAATCTTCGCTTCCTATGAAAAATAAATCTGGTCATAAGACAACTGATATTAAAAAATCTCAAAAACATCATTTACAGGTTATAATGATCCGGCAAAACCGCAGCTTCCCCTCTTGCATGAGTGGCATTTCCGCTCGGGCCTTGATCGGTACATATGGATAATCGGGATGCTATATGCATACTACCACCCAACTGTAAGTTCCCAATACTCACACTTGAACTTCACATCAACTCTGTTCAAAAATGGGGTAGCTTAGGGAGAAAGACTCACCGTAATTTGTCCTTCATTTCGCTGATTGTGTAAATTATAGGTTGAAAGTTGGATGGATAAACTAGAGGAAGCTGAGATGAAGTTCAGGATGGCTGTCAAAACAACTGTGGCACTTGTAGCGCTTACGGTATAACAAGCCATCATTTCACTGTCTTCCAGGTTGAAGAGATTATGCTTCCAGCTAATCGGTATCTTTATGAAACTTTTAGGTGGGGTATTTTTGGTTCGAGTACATATACAAGATGGACAAGCTAACTTACAACAAATACCATCCTTACACCTCTTGGATTCCGATAACGTAAGCTGTTCCTACAATGAATCTTCCAAAAGTCAGTCCTAATTTGGTGTCTCGTGTTGCTTTTCAGTGTTTATATCTGTCTCCGGAACATCACACAGTCTTTCCGCGGCTACAGTTTGACCCTTCTCGCGTATGGCAAATATAAATAGATATATTCGTCCTCTTACAGCCAGAAAACAAAAAAAAAATTTGTGCATGAACTTTCAGGTGGCTTGGGAAGATAACATTGGAGACATATATCTCCCAGTTTCATATATGGCTCAGGTATGTCACGAATCTTCTTGTTAAGGTTCTCAAATGTGGCTTAAGTTGGAAGTTAATGGTTGAGAACGCCAATACAACAAGCTCTTAATATTAATCTTGAGCCATTGAGCTATGAACATATTCTAATGAATCCACAGATCTGGAGTTCCTGATGGTCAACCCAAATTGCTACTCTCTCTAATCCCGGAATACCCATTGTTGAACTTCATGCTCACAACTTCTATTTACGTCGCTGTAAGCAAACACTGCTACACCAGACCAGAGAAGAAACTATTTAAGAAAGAAACTGATTGGCATTTTGTTGTTGTGTTTCAGGTCTCTTATAGGCTCTTCGAGCTTACCAACACATTGAAAACAGCCTTCATACCAACCAAAGACGACAAGCGCCTTGTCTACAATACCATCTCAGCTCTCATAATCTGCACTTGTCTCTACTTTTTCTCCTTTGTTCTCATCCAAATCCCCCAAAAAATGGTTAGTAAACAACACTCATGTCTCTCTGTTTCTATATGGAATAAAGCTGTTCATGATATGCTTGAGCTCATTACACAAGAGTAGAAAGTGCGAATGATATCTAAAGCTTTATATAATTATTATCATGGGAAACAACAGGTATGAAGCACGTCTGAACCGGCCCAGCGTGGGCATTAATTTGGGTGGAATTAATATCAATTTCCAGAGGAGTTGATGAACAACGCAATATGGTAGTTATACGAAGAAGATAGAAGAAATCAGAGAGGTAGAGATGCATACAGTGTTTGGTATATTGTCATCTGTTTGTATCTATGTTATTAAAGTATCTTTTGGTATTGTTTGAAAACGTGTATACCAGATTAAATGAAATCTGTTTGGAAACATGAATATTAGATTAAATATTTTTTTTTTAACATATTTAGCAACTGAATTCTTTTCTTATTTACATATTATTTTTGGAAACTTGAATAGTAGACTAAATGAGATTTACATATTTTATATCTTCATGGTAAAATATCATTTCACTAGCTCAAAGTTTTGATTTTGGATCAGCACCACGTCTAGTCCAGATGAAAATTTGAGCTACAATGAGATTGTGGAATCAGCCGTGAAGGTTAGTAAAGGCTCCTTCTCAAATCTCAACAAGTTATATATATTATTTAATAACCTTATCTAACACATAGTCGTTGTGGTAGCTATTATGAACAACTCATGGGGAACAAAGAACTATTTAAAGAAGAAACCTCACAGGAGAACACAACGGAGGAAAACGATGGTGATGGTGTTGAATTAGAAGATTTGATGAATGAGTAACCCATTTCTTTAATCTATTATGTGGTAAGAGTATTATGTGGTAAGAGTATTATATGTAGACTGTAGTGGAGGTATATTCATGTTAATACACAGAGAAAAAAGGAACCTAAACACTAAACTTATTTCATTGAACAGACGTTAATTATATCCTCTTAGTCACCCATCCTGTAACTAGTAGCTATCTCCTTCTCGTTCTTAAGCAAAGATTCCTCAGGTTTCTAATCTCTTCATCTAGTAATAAGGTGAGGCATAAGCCGGGTGCAGAGCGCTTCCAGTATCATCTGTGGGCTTGACCTTAACTTTTCTTATCCTCTTGTTCATGATAAGCGGCCATATTAGAAGGACTCGAGCCACGCGACTCAGCGGGTCTTGAAGACCATCCACTTGGTAGTGACCAAACCGCCAGTCACGGTCAACATACGGTCTCCACTGAGGCTTGTCTAGACCATCTTTTAAACAAAGAAAGTAAACGATCATAAAGTACAAACTAAACAAGGTACAAAAAAATAATAACTTGAAGGTGTGGTGAAGTTGTAAACCAAACCTGCATACATTAGACCATTGTTATCAACGGCCCGGTAGAATGGCCGTAGCTTTCCTGATTTAGCAGCTCTTTGGAGTTCATTCCATGCAAGAGACCGATCTTTACGTGTGATTTTCCCGCTTTTCACTATCTGGAGAGTATGAATACAAAAGCCATGCGAGTAGATTAGCAATGCCATGATCTCAAAGTGTAGGGTTATAATGATAAAACCTTGGAAAAGAGATGGTAAGATGGCCTAAGTGTTCGTGCAAGATTATGGGATCGGTCAACAGCAACAAGTCCAAATTTCGGACCATATCCATCAGCCCATTCCCAGTTGTCTGAAATAGTCCAGAATATGTAACCAAGCACCGGTACACCCTGTCGTAAAAAGCCACCAAACACACAGTGAGAGATATGCCAACACCTAGTGTTGTCATGGTAGACCCAAGAACCTTTAGCATTGCAGCATAAAGGGCAAGGAGATGCTCGATCAGGTAAGGCCGCCGAATCACATCAGTCTCATCAGACACACCATTCTCCGTAACTATGAAAGGGATTTTCAGGTGTTTGTATCTATCATGGAGCATCAACAACACGCGGTAGAGACCATCAGGGTATATCCCTCTTCCGGATTCACTGTATTCATCAGTCTCCACAAGCTTTATTCCGACACCACACACTGATTCCTAATCAGAGAAAACTATATAAGTGAAGGCCTGATAGCAAACGTGTTCGCTCTTAACTCCCTTTACCTGTCCGTAGTAGTTGATGCCTATGAAATCCAACTTGTGAGAAATGCTATCAATATATGGATATACAGTGAGGGAGTTACTAATAGTCACAGCCCCTGTATCAAAGAGACCATATGGTCGTATAAAGGAGACGTGGTGCGCAATCCCCACCAAAGGTTTTTTCAAGCAACTGCCATATAAAGAGATTAGAGACCATTAATATAATTTTAAGATAATTTAAAAAAAAAAAAAAAAAAAAGGTGGGAAAAAACTAGCATTTTCGAGTGGATGTAGTCATAGGCCTTTGAGTGAGCAACAGCCATATAATGTAACACTCTATGGAACACACCCATGGGTAGAGTAGATGTAGCCATCTCCATAAAATCAGGGTTGTTTCCGGGCCAAGAACCGCACATGTAGGTAAGCAAGGTGAAGACATGCGGTTCGTTAAACGTTACCCAAGAGTCTACCAACTCGAACATGAAGTCCACAACAAGCCTGGGCATGTTATAAAAAAAAGATGAATCAAGACTTGCATTAAAAAAAAGGTCATTTTGAAGGAGAGAAAGTCGCACCTTGTGAAGTCCATAAAGTAGTCGACCGTCTTCTCTATTTTCCAGCCACCGTAATCAGCAGCCCATGGTGGTAATGAATGGTGAAAGAGCGTCAGCATCACCTTCATCCCGTTTGAACGGACTCTGTTGAGTATCCATTTATAGTGTTCCAGGGCCTCATAGTCAACCTACAAAGCACGATATATAAGGGGACTCTTTCTCTACTAGAAGCATGTTCAGAGAAAAGTTTATTGACTCACTGCTTCCTTAATCCCTTCGGTGGGCTCTTTTGGCATGATCCTAGACCAATCGATTCCCATCCTGAAGACAGTAACGCCAGTTTCTTTAGCTAGCTTCACTTCTTTGTCAGGATCTGACCAAAACTTAAGTCTGTCCTCCCTGAAAACAAATTGAGGAAAAAACCTCAGTTTGAGCTCATAACTCATAAGACACAGCTAATTGATAGTAACAACGAAGGCTCACGGGTGAGGAGCGTTGCGCCAAGCAGCTACATTGTTAGTGGGTGGCTTATCATCATCAGCAGAAGCAGAAGCAGAAGCTTTAACTTCTTTTATATGTTTGTTGTTGGCCAACCCTTTTGTTATAGCTCCCACAGCGAGCTTAATCTTTTTTCTAGTAGCAGCCTCTGAACCCGGCACTGTGTCTGATGCTGAAGAAGGTGTTTCTTTTGCAAACTGGAGCCAAGCATCGTCGAGTTCGTCCTCTGCGTGAGCAGGTGCAGTTGCTAATCCAAAGAAGAACTTTCCCTCCTTGTGTTCTGAAACATACAGAGATTATTACACCACCAAGACAATGTTAAACCTTTCGGATTCAATTTACACAATCTATTTGTAGAAGATTTTGAATTTGAAATAATACTATTTTTTTTTTCAAAAAGACAAGAAAAATTCAGACATGGTCATTTGGTCTGAAATCAGACAAGCTTCACACTTTGTGTAATAAAACAAACGAAACGCAGTCGTACCGTGTGAATTGAAATCGGCGAGAATTTCTTTGGATTCGTCGATTGGTGAGCGAATCTTCCCGAGGTTCCGGCGACGGAAACGAGTGTAGGAGAATGCGTTGGCTCCTACGGTGATCGTGGCGAAGAGACCGGCGACCTTCACGAGCAATGCGACTATGTTCATTATCGCCGATGATGACGATGATATAACCGGCAATTTCTAGTTGCTCACCGGCGCGCGCAACGGGTTTATGTAAGAGAAGCCCATTAAGGGCCCATCCAACCAGATTAACGTGTAGTAGGTGGGTGGGCTTAGCTCCAAAGTCCGTGTACGTCTTTATGTACCTTAATCATCAAACAGCAATGTTAACTGGTTTAAATTGATTATTACTTGATTTTAAAAGCATAAACTCGATTTGACACCAAAAGAAAAACATAAACTTGAATGTTTTTTTTTTGGGTACAAAGAACTGTTTTTTGGGTAAACTTTTTATAGTGATTAGACCCCACCGCCCACCGCAAGCGGTGCCCAAAATCCAGAAAAATCTCTAAAAATTTTTTTGGAGAGTCATAGTACCACCGTTCCGACAGTCATAGTACAAGCCCTTCTCTAAACTTGATATTAGTAAAGAAGGTTTGAAACCTTTGTTGTTTTCGTTTCTCTAAACAATAGAGATCTAAACAATAGAGATTTCATTGTGGTTAATCCACTAATTTAAGCAGTATATTAAGTTTTATTAAAAAATTGTTAAGAAATTAAAAAGATGACCATGTACCATGAAAGATAATTTATGATACAATAATAAAATTTAGAATGTCGTAAGAAATTTGTTAAAAATTAAAGAGTATTAACTCAGTATATAGGGAATTTATCTAA
>NW_026619763.1:0-7044 GCF_000801105.2 Raphanus sativus | reverse complement strand
GATTCCAGATTAGCCTGTTCGGACATATGCCATTATCTTCATGATTCTTATCAAACCAGGTGTTGGAATAATGAAAGAAGAGAAGAAGAAGCAAGCTGGAACAAGGTTCAAATCTGAGACAGCAAAGTAACAAGATTTGAAGTTGTCTATACAATTCATCTAAAACCTAACCAGACTTGACTTTCAAGGCAAGAAAGGAGTGGGGAAGACCTTGTGGACGTGGCTAAAGTTCTAGGAGTCAAAGCAATTCAGTTTGAATGCAATTGGAACAATCTGGTTTGAATTAAGCAAGAAAAAGTCACATGGGTCCATAAGGAATTGTGTAGACCTGTCACCATCACCAAGGAAGGTTGTGCCTTTCCTCCTGTCCCTTTCAACCCCTCTGGACATACCAGTATGCTCACAACAGTCTGCTCTACACCAGTCTGTCCAGCCAGTTCTGATCTTCATTTCCCTACAATATTAGTATTTTAATTTTCCTGTTTTATTAGTAGTTTATTGTGCTTGCAATGTCTTGTAACTTGGCTATAAAGCCCCCCCCACATGTAACCCACGAAATTCTAAGGAGAATTGAGCCAACTCCTTCACTTATTCTCTGGTTCACAGTCTCTCAATCTCTCATACTCTCTGAAGTGTTAGTTAAATCTTTCCTTCAATCATTCTCTGTTTACTTTATTCTCTCAATCTCTTATTCTCACAAACTCTCCAGTACTCTCACTCATATTTTCTCCCATCCATCCTTCATAGTCTCTGGTCCATACTCAACCAGTAGATCACAAGCACTCTCCATAATCCCATCAATCTCACTTAAACTGTCACAAACACTCTCTCTTTGATTCTCAGTCTGTCTGGTCCAAACTAAACCAGAAGCTGATTCTCTTGTCCAGGCTTATTCTCCATTTCATTGTCACCATTTTCTCTCTATTCTCACATGGTATCAGAGCTCCCAAGCTCTTGAGATTCACAAAGCTTCCGCAAATCAAGTAACAAGCTCACCCTCACTGCTGTTAAAACCATTGGAGAAGTTTCTGTCTTGTTGGCTGTTCAATCTCTTCAAGAGGAAGAAGACTGCAGCCATGGCATGTCCAGTGACTTCCCAAGGTCTATCATCGTCCCTCCTGCTCAGTATGAAGAGATCTCTTGAAGAAAGAAGGTTTTGGAGCTGTTTTGCAAGCAATACTCTAAACCAAGTCTGTACAAGCAATTTTCATGTTCTTTCCAAAATGGAGTCTCTCACTGTGTTCCAGAAGGTGGCATCTGGTAATCAGGAAGAAATGAGGGGTCTTAAGCATGAGTGGTTCAAAGGGAAAGCACACACAAGGAAATTGAGTGGGGTAGAGAACCCTAACTCCAAATCTGTCAAGTTCAAGTGAACTGTGTGCCTTGGAGGTTCAAGGAACCAGCTCAGGTTCCTTGGTTGTAAGTTAACCTCCTAACCCTTAATAAAAGCTTGTGTAGTTATGTCTGGTTGTGTTGAGTGTTGTGCTTGGTATTCTTGGGACATGTTCAAGTTGCTAGAGTTGTTGAACCTAGTTTCTGTCCCTTGGTACTTTAATTGTGTGTGTTGTTCTGTTTTAAATTATTTCTAAGTTTGCTAGCATGGTTATGACTAGTTCTTGTCTTAGATTAATTGTTTGAGTTATCTCTGGCCTAAGTGAGTTGCTTAGTCTCAGTTTATGTTATGTTGCATTGCTAGAGTTCTAGGAGAGTTTCCTGAACTTGTAGTGCATTCTTGTGCTGTCTAGGGTGATTAGATGAGTGTCTAGTCTCTGTTTTAAATTGAATTCATGCTCTGTTGCTGTTCAAATAACTTTTAAAAATAGCCTAAATGTTTTGTATTGATGAGTTATCATTCCTGTGCATTTAGAGAAGTTGTCTTGCATGGATTTGAACTGAATGAATTGTTTAGATTCTGTCCATTGCATTTTTCTTAAACATTGGGATCAGACTTGGTGAGTTATCAAGGGCTGATCCTAGTGTGTGTGGTCTGATTCTTGCTGGAGTTTGAGTGATGTTTCAGGTACACAAGTGTTGTCTCTGTCCATCATCAAATCAAGACAAAGAAGAAGGCTTTGCCCATGTTGTTCAGAGCCTACATGATGTACATTCCTGGCCATGGAGATTGCCCACTGCCCATCAATCCTTTGGACACTGATTGTGAGTCCATTAACTTCCAAGATGGTTGAGAGGATGAATGGAGCAGTGGATAGATTGCTCAGAAGTGACTTACCTGAAGCCAAGAGGGTGGACAGGAAGTGCACTAAAGAGAAAAGACCACCACTCAAGCCAAGAAGGCTGTGGTCTCAAGGCATTGATGATCATTGGCTCTCATCTTCCAAGCTTGACCATATACTCTCATTCTGAGGTCAAGCTCGAGGAGGGGTGTTAAATGAGTAGCCAATGTCCTTTCTTCAAGCCATTGCAAGGATTTAAGAGGACTCCAGCCAGCATGGGATATTCTTGGCTTAGCAACAAGAAGGCTGTCCATCTCATGTGCTTTAAGAGAAGGTACTAAAGAGGCTGATCAGAAGGTTGCAAAGTCCCCCACCAAGTTGGAGACTCAAGAAGATAATGCAGTGGCTGTTTTTGAAAAGGAATGGGGTGAGGGATTCAAGTGAACAAGCAAAGAAGGCAATTACTTCTCACCAACATTCCACAAATACGCAAGGGAAGTACCTAAGTTTCTTATCCTGTTTTGAATAGGTTTGCCCCTTGAGAATTGATGCATGTGTTTGTGCATTGTATGAATCAGGTACTTGGAGCTCATGAACAGAGTCTGGTCGTGGATCAAACCCTTTGATGATGGCAGGAGGTCAGAAGAAAGGGGGACACAAAAGAACCAGTCACATGAAGAGTTCCAAGCAGTTTTGAGTGTGAAGCAAGGAAGGCATTGGTGCCTCTTGCCATTGAAGAAAGGCCATGATCCAGAGTTTATGAGTCCCTCCATATGATCATAAGGCTCGTAAACTCACTGGCCAATCCCTAGGCTGAGATGCTTGCACTCTTTTTCCCTAAGTGATGGTTTTATCCCATGAGGTTTTCCACATTTAGGTTTTTAATGAGACAAGTAATCTCAGTTCCAAGCTTGCCCAAGGATTCCTATGGTCAAGCTTGAGGGGGAGTGTTGGAATAATGAAAGAAGAGAAGAAGAAGCAAGCTGAAACAAGGTTCAAATCTGAGACAGCAAAGTAACAAGATTTGAAGTTGTCTATACAATTCATCTAAAACCTAACCAGACTTGACTTTCAAGGCAAGAAAGGAGTGGGGAAGACCTTGTGGACGTGGCTAAAGTTCTAGGAGTCAAAGCAATTCAGTTTGAATGCAATTGGAACAATCTGGTTTGAATTAAGCAAGAAAAAGTCACATGGGTGCATAAGGAGTTGTGTAGACTTGTCACCATCACCAAGGAAGGCTGTGCCTCTCCTCCTGTCCCTTTCACCCCCTCTGGACAAACCAGTCTGCTCACAACAGTCTGCTCTACACCAGTCTGTCCAGCCAGTTCTGATCTTCATTTCCCTACAATATTAGTATTTTAATTTTTCTGTTTTATTAGTAGTTTATTGTGCTTGCAATGTCTTGTAACTTGGCTACAAAGCCCTCCATATGTAACCCACGAAATTCTAAGGAGAATTGAGCCAACTCCTTCACTTATTCTCTGGTTCACAGTCTCTCAATCTCTCATACTCTCTCAAGTGTTAGTTAAATCTTTCCTTCAATCATTCTCTGTTTACTCTATTCTCTTAATCTCTTATTCTCACAAACTCTCTAGTACTCTCACTCATATTTTCTCCCATCCATCCTTCATAGTCTCTGGTCCATACTCAACCAGTAGATCACAAGCACTCTCCATAATCCCATCAATCTCACTTAAACTGTCACAAACACTCTCTCTTTGATTCTCAGTCTGTCTGGTCCAAACTAAACCAGATGCTGATTCTCTTGTCCAGACTTATTCTCCATTTCAGTGTCACCATTTTCTCTCTATTCTCACATGGTATCAGAGCTCCCAAGCTCTTGAGATTCACAAAGCTTCCGCAAATCAAGTAACAAGCTCACCCTCACTGCTATTAAAACCATTGGAGAAGTTTCTGTCTTGTTGGCTGTTCAATCTCTTCAAGAGGAAGAATACTGCAGCCATGGCATGTCCAGTGACTTCCCAAGGTCTATCATCCTCCCTCCTGCTCAGTATGAAGAGATCTCTTTAAGAAAGAAGGTTTTGGAGCTGTTTTGCAAGCAATACTCCAAACCAAGTCTGTACAAGTAATTTTCATGTTCTTTCCAAGATGGAGTCTCTCACTGTGTCCCAGAAGGTGGCATCTGGTAATCAGGAAGAAAGGAGGGGTCTTAAGCATGAGTGGTTCAAAGGGAAAGCGCACACAAGGAAATGGAGTGGGGTAGAGAACCCTAACTCCAAATCTGTCAAGTTCAAGTGAACTGTGTGCCTTGGAGGTTCAAGGAACCAGCTCAAGTTCCTTTGTTGTAAGTTAACCTCTTAACCCTTAATAAAAGCTTCTGTAGTTATGTCTTGTTGTGTTGAGTGTTGTGCTTGGTATTCTTGGGACAGGTTCAAGTTGCTAGAGTTGTTGAACCTAGTTTATGTCCCTTGATACTTTAATTGTGTGTGTTGTTCTGTTTTAAATTATTTCTAAGTTTGCTAGCATGGTTATGACTAGTTCTTGTCTTAGATTAATTGTTTGAGTTATCTCTGGCCTAAGTGAGTTGCTTAGTCTCAGTTTCTGTTATGTTGCATTGCTAGAGTTCTAGGAGAGTTTCCTGAACTTGTAGTGCATTCTTGTGCTGTCTAGGGTGATTAGATGAGTTGTCTAGTCTCTGTTTTAAATTGAATTCATGCTCTGTTGCTGTTCAAATAATTTTTTTAAAATAGCCTAAATGTCTTGTATTGATGAGTTATCATTCCTGTGCATTTAGAGAAGTTGGCTTGCATGGATTTGAACTGAATGAATTGTTTAGATTCTGTCCATTGCATTTTTCTTAAACATTGGGATCAGACTTGGTGAGTTATCAAGGGCTGATCCTAGTGTGTGTGGTCTGATTCTTGCTGGAGTTTGAGTGATGTTTCAGGTACACAAGTGTTGTCTCTGTCCATCATCAAATCAAGACAAAGAAGAAGGCTTTGCCCATGTTGTTCAGAGCCTACATGATGTACATTCCTGGCCATGGAGATTGCCCACTGCCCATCAATCCCTTGGACACTGATTGTGAGTCCATTAACTTCCAAGATGGTTGAGAGGATGAATGGAGCAGTGGAGAGAGTGCTCAGAAGTGACTTACCTGATGCCAAGAGGGTGGACAGGAAGTACACTAAAGAGAAAAGACCACCACTCAAGCCAAGAAGGCTGTGGTCTCAAGGCATTGATGATCAATGGCTCTCATCTTCCAAGCTTGACCATATACTCTCATTCTCAGGTCAAGCTTGAGGAGGGGTGCTAAATGAGAAGCCAATGTCCTTTCTTCAAGCCATTGCAAGGATTCAAGAAGACTCCAGCCAGCATGGGATATTTTTGGCTAAGCAACAACAAGGCTGTCCATCTCATGTGCTTTAAGAGAAGGTACTAAAGAGGCTGATCAGAAGGTTGCAAAGTCCCCCACCAAGTTGGAGACTCAAGAAGACAATGCAGTGGCTGTTTTTGAAAAGGAATGGGGGTGAGGGATTCAAGTGAACAAGCAAAGAAGGCAATTACTTCTCACCAACATTCCACAAATATGCAAGGGAAGTACTTGGAGCTCATGAAACAAAGTCTGGTCGTGGATCAAACCCTTTGATGATGGCAGGAGGTCAGAAGAAAGGGGCAGACAAAAGAACCAGTCACATGAAGAGTTCCAAGCAGTTTTGAGTGTGAAGCAAGGAAGGCATTGGTGCCTCACTTGCCATTGAAGAAAGGCCATGATCCAGAGTTTATGAGTCCCTCAATATGATCATAAGGCTCATAAACTCACTGGCCAATCCCTAGGCTGAGATGCTTGCACTCTTTTTCCCTAAGTGATGGTTTTATCCCATGAGGTTTTCCACACTTAGGTTTTTAATGAGACAAGTAATCTCAGTTCCAAGCTTGCCCAAGGATTCCTATGGTCAAGCTTGAGGGGGAGTGTTGGAATAATGAAAGAAGAGAAGAAGAAGCAAGCTGGAACAAGGTTCAATCTGAGACAGCAAAGTAACAAGATTTGAAGTTGTCTGTACAATTCATCTAAAACCTAACCAGACTTGACTTTCAAGGCAAGAAAGGAGTGGGGCCTTGTGGACGTGGCTAAAGTTCCAGGAGTCAAGGCAATTCAGTTTGAATGCAATTGGAACAATCTGGTTTGAATTAAGCAAGAAAAAGTCACATCGGTGCATAAGGAGTTGTGTAGACTTGTCACCATCACCAAGGAACGCTGTGCCTCTCCTCCTGTCCCTTTCACCCCCTCTGGACATACCAGTCTGCTCACAACAGTCTGCTCTACACCTGTCTGTCCAGCCAGTTCTGAACTTCATTTCCCTACAATATTCGTATTTTAATTTTCCTGTTTTATTAGTAGTTTATTGTGCTTGCAATGTCTTGTAACTTGGCTATAAAGCCCTCCATATGTAACCCACAAAATTCTAAGGAGAATTGAGCCAACTCCTTCACTTATTCTCTGGTTCAGAGTCTCTCAATCTCTCATACTCTCTGAAGTGTTAGTTAAATCTTTCCTTCAATCATTCTCTGTTCACTCTATTCTCTCAATCTCTTATTCTCACAAACTCTCCAGTACTATCACTCATATTTTATCCCATCCATCCTTCATAGTCTCTGGTCCATACTGAACCAGTAGATCACAAGCACTCTCCATAATCCCATCAATCTCACTTAAACTGTCACAAACACTCTCTCTTTGATTCTCTGTCTGTCTGGTCCAAACTAAACCAGAAGCTGATTCTCTTGTCCAGACTTATTCTCCATTTCAGTGTCACCATTTTCTCTCTATTCTCACATAAATCTCATAAGTGTTGTGAGCAAGAAGATATCCCACCTTCTATCCAGATGATTCCAGATTAGCCTGTTC
>NW_026619762.1:0-7045 GCF_000801105.2 Raphanus sativus | reverse complement strand
TTATCAAAAACATATATAAATTATACATAATATATTTATGAACCTAAGGTAAACTAAAAATAATGTAATTAGCAAAATCGTTTTATTTTAGTCTAATTATAACCAAAACATTATGATTAAAAAATGATATAGCCCAATATACCAAATGCAAGTAATGATATCAATCAAAATATGAACAACTAAATCAACCAATTATTATGACGTATCTATTTTGCATATATTCATATACGTGAATAAATTTTCAATATTTTACAAGTTATGTTTATTAATGAATATCTGATTTACTTTTTTCTATTTTTCTAAAATAAGATATATCAAATTATACAAAATTTTATGAAATATATTTACAAATATAAGAGGATAAACTGAATTACCTACTAATACGATAATTTTAACCTAATGAGAAAAATCATCATTAATTTAACCGTCTATATACAACTCAAAATAAAAAATAAAAAGTTGAAATAATACAAAATATCATACTTAAAATATAAAGATATTTAATACAATTTTTTATACATACAAATAAAAGATTACTTAAAACATATAAACAAACAAAGTAAAGTATTATTTGTAAATATTTATTCCCGTGCATGAGCACGGGAGAATTACCTAGTACTTAATAAAAGATGATTAATGCATGTACTATTTACTTATAAAATAATTCCCATATGTTTTGTATTTACCTTTCTGTGTTCAGTGTAAGAGATGAGATATCGCTCGAAAAATAAGCTGAAGTTGTAATATCAAAATCGCTAATTTCTGTTTTGGTCAACATCATTGCATAAAGTATAGGCGGTGGCTTGTGGATGGTTCTTCTGCTTCTGAGTCGCGTATACAAACTCGAGATTCCATTTTTATTCCTTCAACATTCAAATATGGTTACCATAGAGAGGAAAAGTCATATCGTTTCCTTCTTATCTCTTATAAGAAAATATGATCAAAACTCCCCTATAAATACATAGGTTTGCGATTGCGAGCATCCTAAGAAAAAAACCAAACCAGGAAACAAAAACACTCTTACATATCCGCAATGAAGAACAACAACAAGAGCGATGTAAAGATGAGTTCAGACTGTTCAGCACAAGAAAGTGGTAGTAGTACTACAAACATCGTTATTACAGAGACGAGGAATAAGAAGGTAGAGAGGAACGCATCAATGGACGTGGACCGGTGCGCGGAAGCTTTCATCACAAATTTCAGAAAGCAGCTTCTTCTCCAGCGTCTGGAATCCATTGAAAACATGATCTCCAAGGGACTTTAAGACTAGTTTGCTAATAAACACTTGTATGTATGTATTATTTCTTTCTTTTATATGCGCTGACTAGCTACTACGGTCTAGAATGCATTAACCGAGAGAGAACAATAGTCATTTTTATATGGTTTCGACTTCGAATTAGTTGGTAATGAATAAATTCATGTATATTATTTATATACTAGTCTGTTGTGAATTCGGGTAGCTATGTTTTATCCTAAATTTCATGATAAATATAACATCCCATGAAAAAACATATTTTACGTAACCACTTGATTCACAAACATAAACAGAACATGATAAAACAATAAGAGAAACTATATTTTATTTAATATATGCTCTTTTAAATTCATTGATTCACGTCGGTCTCTTATTCATTACCTTCATAATCAAGTAGAAAATACATATACACACAATGACAACAGAGATCGTTACGGGTAGACCACTTGGTGGGTCTGGGTTTGCGGCTGCACCATCTGATGGAGTTTGACTCTTGAGAAAGACCGAGCCATTCCTTCTACGAGAGGGACGATGGGGAGGCTGTCACAGTTGCAGATCTCGATCATGAAACCATCAGGGTCGTGGAAAAAGAGCTGGTCCACTTGGATCCCTACTTCTTCCACTTTAGACCTCACATACTCTATCTCCATTTCCTCAAGCTTCTTCTCCACTGCTCCCATACTCTCGCACTGCATTTCCACAATTAACAAGTTTCTTCTTTTTTTTTGATGAAATTTCAAATTTATTCATCCTTTAAGGGAACTGACATTTACAAAAGAATAATAAGTATAACTTTGACTTCTAAGCTATGCTAAACAAGTTTCTTCTTTACACTAAACCTTACAACAATCACCACATATATGCCAAAACAGAGTAACAACCATATGTATTGGAATAATATCTGATGTTAGTCTCATTCTCTCTCAACACACAATGTATGTTTCAATTCTCACAACCAAATGGTTTGTTGTCTAATCCACGGTAACAGTTCTACTTACGCAATTATAAGGAACATTTTTTTATTGATCTTAAGGGAGCATATATATTTAGAGCTTGTAAATTATGTTTTGGATTTAAAAGGCAAAAGTAAAAACAAAAAAGGGTAAAAAATTAACCTGGAAAGAGATATGATTATCTTTGGGGTTAATTTCAGTCTTCTTTGGAAGTTTCTCAGGTTCTAGGGCACGCAAGAGGTGTATTCCAATTCCATGTCCAAATAACCTAAAAACATTTTTAAAACTCATTAAATAGTGTTTTTTTGTAAACTCTTTCAAAATTCAGATATAACTAAGAGAGGGTACCAAGCGCCTTCAAAATTTAAAGATTCAGGTCTTCGAATAGGGGAGAACCCTAAGACCTTCTGGTAAAAGTTCATAGATTCTTCGATGGATCGGCACAAGAGAGACACATGGTTCAGTGACGTGAGATGGAGAGGGTTTCCTGCGTTCTCCTTCATCTTCCCGAGATAACTCCTAAGAAACAAAATGCAACGCTGCCTCCGATCAACAAGAAAACAATCCAAATACAACGGTGATGCACATACACGTATATATATATATATATATGTAAGTATAGACGTGTAGAAGGAAGTTAATTGGATAACTGCGAAACTTATCTGATAATCAACCACTTGACCAAGCTGGTGTATTTGTAGAAGGAGTCTACGCAAATGGTATATGTATTCTTACGAAATTTAATCTCCATAAATTAGGCCTATAACTGCATAATTTATTAACTGTTTTAGCCTTTACAGGATTTGGATATTAGAAACTAATCACCATGATTAACAATAGTACGTAGTATAAATGAATAAAAAATGTATGATGTTGAAAAGGAAATCAATGCAATTCGTGATCGAAATGAGGATGGTATAGTTATATACTACGTAATGAAATTAATAGAAAGTAATCAATAATGTGATGAACAACAACTAGCTCTACTATACACTAATACACAATAACTACTAGGACATATATAAACAATTGAAAAGTTTATGTGGTTTGTAAAAAAAGGAAAGGTGAAAATCTGTGAAATTGGGCAACCTCATTCGGAAAATGTTGTGATCTGGTTGCTGTCAGGACGAGTTCGACACGTAAAACAAAAAAAAAACATGTTATTATAAGATAGACATGATTCTGGACGCGTCCGCAATTACTAAACATAACTCTTTATCTTGTATTGTGTATAAAAGATTTTGGTCGTTTTGAGAACTTAAAATATTTTGGTCTTGCGCTGCCGAATCCAGCTCATTTTAGGCTGTCCCAATTAGCAAAAACTTTTGTTTGCGATATTTTGGGGTGTGTCAAAATGATTTGTTTAAAATATTTTAAAGGTTGACAAAAAAATGTTTAAAATGTATTTGAAATAATAATAAGATGTTGATTTTTTGGTCGTCTAATAACTTATTGACCTTTTGTTTTTGAGCATTGTCTCAAAAAAGACAATTTGTTTTTTGAGCATGTTTTAAATAATTTTATTATTTTGATATTTCTTCTGATTCATTTTAATTATCTTATATTGATTTACAGAGTAAAAATTAAAATGAAAGATATGTGGAGTATGATCAATAAAAATCCTTGGTTTTAATTAATGCACCATCCTCACTCGGTTAGACAATGAACTTTTTTGTAATTTGTAGAGGCTAGAGTAGTCTATTTTTGTTTGTGTAAGCATCTTTTTCTCTTTGACAAAAGGCATCTTTTTCTACAGCTGGTGAATATATCGATTGCAGTTTATAACGCTACCATTATACTCAAGCTGAGTATTTGATTTATTCGATGGTCTAGTGATCATGAATCATACGTACTATATACCGAGTGTAGCTAGGTTTTATACCCCATAATAAAGATTAAATACTGGTCATGTGAACTTATCTAGGTTATGAAATAAATTAAATTAAGCATATGATTGCATTTATTAAATTAGAGTACTAGTTGTTGGGATTGTTAAATCCCGTGTCCAACTCTATTTATCCGATTAGTACGATATTGTCCACTTTGGGCTTAAGAGGATGGCCCGCATGGTTTTACTTTTGGGCTCCTTCCCAGAAGGCCTCGTACTAATTAGAGTTGGACTTCTCTTTATATATTATACTTTCTTTTCTCTAATATCCAATGTGGGACTTTGTTTGACATAATGCTTCTCCCACAACATCACAGGTTTCATGATCTTCTAACGTGATCTACAACAGACCTTCTCTTTTTTCTTCTATCCGTTCTTACTTAAAGGGTATTTTGGTCTTCTTGCATCTCTTCGTCAAACCGCTCTGATACCAATTGTTGGGATTGTTAAATCCCGTGTCCAACTCTATATTATCCGATTAGTACGATATTGTCCACTTTGGGCCTAAGAGGATGGCCCGCATGATTTTACTTTTGGGCTCCTTCCCAAAAGACCTCGTACTAATTACAGTTGGACTTCTCTTTATATATTAGACTTTCTTTTCTCTAATATACAATGTGGGACTTTGTTTGACATCTCACATTCTCTCCCTCAAACTAAAAACCACAACTCATCTCTTGTGTGTTTCCTAATCACAGGGTTTTTCTTTAAGAATGCTTCTCCCACAACATCACAGGTTCCATGATCTTCTAACGTGATCTACAACAGACCTTCTCTTTCTTCTTCTACCCGTTCTTACTTAAAAGGTATTTTGGTTTTCTTGCATCTAATATCCAATGTGGGACTTTGTTTGACATCTCACACTAGTTAGGCTAAAACAAACAGTAATCTTCATTCGAGATTATAGATACGGAAAAACACAAGATTCTACCGGGGTGGATTCCTGGGAAAGTTCATTATTATCTGAACTGTATCCATTATATATGTTATTGTCACGTCTCATATGCGTACAAGATAAATTTAGATAACACCACTACAAAAATCTGAATGCATGTGTTTTGTGGGGGTACATGCATACATTACAGACCTAATTTGACCAACTATTCAATTTCCCTGTATTATTATTAGGTTCATAAAACAAAGGAGGAAGATAAACTTAGTAATCATCGTCCATATATAGATTCAAATGCACTTTTAATTAGAAAGAGTACTGTCTGCTTCAATCAGGAGACAAATTCACCTCCATATTAGGAATTTGCTATGAATAATGTCCTCTTGCAATAAACTTATATATCATGTGCTATTTTTTTAATACGAATGATATTATATAGGACATAGATAATACAAACTTAAAAGGTTATTTCGGGACAGTAGTTATATACTATATTGGTCACAACATGAGGAAATATGGGAAACAAATATAAGCACGATATATAAAATATGAGGGTATAAACGATAATTATGGGTGTATATCGGCAATAAAATACGTATATTAGTATATATATATAAGCAAGTGATACTTAGTTTGTATTGAGAAGCTCCTCTATCATCTGCAAAGCAACCTTCTCTTCCTCGTCCATCAATCCCTCTTCTCCGCCGTCGCCAACGTCAGTGGCCGGACCAACAACTTCTTTTGAAACTGTACTAGTTGGCTCCTGAGAGGAGCCGGACGTACCGAGCTCCAGCGTCATGACCCAACCAGAATCAGATTTCGAACCGGCACGTTTCTGCCAGACCGCGATGTGAGAGCTGGCCGTGTCAAGACGGAGGCAGGTGAGAGAAGGGGAAGGAGACTTGCAGCATTTCCTCAGTTTGGCGCTGAGGATGGAAGAAAGTGATGAAGATGATGGGGAGGCTGAGATGTCGGTTTTTCTCTCGGACGTGTCTCCGGTGTTGTTGTTGTTGAGAGGGAAGTTGGTCTTGGCGTTGCGGCCGCTCATTAAAACGGCGGCCTCGTCGTAGGCTCTTGCTGCATCCTCCGCAGTCTCGAACGTCCCAAGCCATATCCTCCGTTTCCTTTCATGCATGTTATAGAATATAGTCCGTATAAGTCGTAAACTAACCAGCATTAAGTAGCCAAAAATATAGAAATGTTAAAATGGAGTACTTCATTTGTGAGCTAAAGAACGTAATGAGTAAAAATGATCATTCATGATATATATATTCGTGCGTGCGTGTGTGTTGGTTTGCTTACTTGAATGCATCAGCAAGAGGGAATAAATGAACAAAGCAGAGAAAAGGAAAGAAAGAAGAATGGTACAAGAGAGGATGACGAATCTCAGCGACCCAAGAACCCCAATGGCGTTGCCTGACACCTCTGAACTTCTTCGTTTGTACCATGCTTACTTACTCTGTTAGAGAGAAAATAAGAATGGTTGGTGATGAGTAACATATGTAAGATCGATGGATGTTTGGTTAATATATATACATAGGTTAAATTTTGGTGGATGAAAACGGTTGTACTTGTTCCTACTTTTATTACATTTGATGTACTCATCGACTCGGGCTCATCACTACTGTTCCATTAGAGAGAAAGAGTGTGAGAATTTAGTTGGAGTTATGGGTGTATAGTGATTGCTAATGTTAACGGGTGATTGTAATTAAGGGTAAAATTTTAAATGATTTAAATTTTCAAAGGTTGGATGGTGTATATAGTATATGTATATGTAGAAAAGGAACAAGTAGTACGAAAGTATCACATGGCCGTGTACATTGTTTTTAGCATACTTACCTACATCCTAATCAATCGTCCACATCATATAGCTTTCATTTGATTGATGCTTGCTTATATTTATACTAGATTTTGACCCGCGCTTTGGAAGCGCGGAATATTTTACGATGAAAAAATTCACTAATAACTTAACAAATATTTTGGTAATTTTTAAAGAGTGTGTATTTAAAATATTTTTGCATTTAAATCAGTGTTTTTAAATTCAACCCGATTGTGAT
>NW_026619761.1:0-7046 GCF_000801105.2 Raphanus sativus | reverse complement strand
GAGATTATATATTAAAGGATGAGTGTTTATTTTGAGCTAGGGCTTTTCATCCCTAAAATCATTATGATTCGTTTATCTCCCGGTTGTATTCACCAAAGTATTGGCAAACCTAAGATAATGTAATATTTAATTTTTCGTCGACTTTCATATGAACTCGTAATTTAAAACATTATTAAACTTAGTTGCTTCTGTTTCATTAGATTTAGTATTTTACAAATTGAAACGCTGAAAATAAGGATGTCAAATCTGAGTAGGGGTCTTTGACCTCTGGGATCCACCAAAAAACTAACTTAGTCCTATGTTCGGCTTCTTACCGATGGTCAAACTTAACTCCAACAGCCAACAGCTGTTCTTTCTTTTAAAAATATTATCCCTATTCTGTTCAAAATGAAACTAGTGATTTGATCAGATTATAAAATTTTATTATAATGTGTCATTTCATTTCTAAACACATTTCTTGTACACAATTATAACAATTTTTTAAGAAACCGCAGTTACAATAAGACGTAGCTAGATCTACCCTAAAATGTATATAATCGACCTTATCCTAAGATTGTATTTTACATGATCATTTGCTTGTATATGTATATATATATATATATATATATATATATTGTGTGTGTGTGTGTGTGTGTGATCATAAATGGTTGATGATATGAAGCTATCCCTAATTCTGTGAATTGAGCAGTATGGAGAAGATACTTGAACGCTATGAGAGGTACTCTTACGCCGAGAGACAGCTTATAGCACCCGAGTCCGACTCCAACGTAAATCAATCTTTCTCCATTAACTTATACTACTACTATTTAATTTCAGTGTTGCTGATATATACTTATCTGTATTTAACTTTGTGAGATTTAGACGAACTGGTCGATGGAGTATAATAGGCTTTAAGGCTAAGATTGAGCTTTTTGGAGAGAAACCAGAGGTACGTTTTCATTCATCATATGTATATATGTACAGATGAAAATATAAAGCTGATAGGATTAATGGTTAGTATAATGCATGATACATTTAATTAACAAAAAAATGCATGGATGCTACATTGAATTTAGGCACTATCTTGGGGAAGACTTGCAAGCAATGAGCCCTAAGGAGCTCCAGAATCTAGAGCAACAGCTTGAAACTGCTTCTTAAGCACATCCGCTGTAGAAAAGTATGAATAATCCTATTTCTTTAACATGTATACAACTTAACAATGCTCATCATGTTATTTTTGATTATTCGAATACGTATGAAATAGTATAATGTGTGCGCATATTTTATTGGTTGGATTTGGATATGAAAAAATCAATTACCTCGACTAGAATGTATGACTTTTTAAAAGAATTAGTATATAAGAGTACGATACTCAATTGTAATGGTACGTTTATGTTATGTTCTGTTGTTTATACAGAACCAACTTTGTACGACTCCATCAATGAGCTCCAAAGAAAGGTATGTATAAAACCGGATCAAATTTATGTTTACATAGAATAGCTGCGTGTAAGAAACCTATAGGGGAGCTAACAGTAGTGCCGTTTTGGAGAATGACAGGAGAAGGCCATACAGGAACAAAACAGCATGCTTTCCAAGCAGGTGACACTTGTCATTATTTTTATTTCGTCAAAATGTTTTCTATTTGCCATTAGTGTTAGCTTCCACTGTTCTACTCCACACTTCAAGCGAAGCTATATAAAACTACGAGATCGATAAGATAAATAAACACGTTGGAGCGTATCAGAGATCTTCATTTATATATATCTCCACTTAGCTTCGGACACCAATATAATTAAAATATAGATAAAAAATATCATATTATAGTCTATGATTGGTATATACTCATCAGCCAGTACGTAGGTGAGTATTGCCCGTTTAGTTTTGAGGTTGTTTTCGGATTGAAAATATTTGAACTTGAAAACGTCGTCTCAATATAGACACTACTCCTACTAAAAAAAATTGGCTAAAACATTGGCGACAAGGACAAAAATTGTTTGAGAAGATATATATATTTAAGACATGTATACGAGTTAGTACATGACGCAAAGGAACTATTGGTAACCAAATTGAAGATCTAAATACAACTACATTTGATGCTATATATATATATAGTACTTTTTTTATAGAAGTCGTGGGTTTGAAAATTGATGATGATGATATGGTAACAAACTGCTGTGTGAAATCGAAACTTGTCACAGATTAAGGAGAGGGAAAAGGTTCTTAAGGCGCAACAAGGCAATGGGACGAGCAGAACCATGGTAATAATATGCCTCCGCTTCCACCCCCGCAGCAGCATCAAATCCAGCATCCTTACATGCTCTCCCATCAGCCATCTCCTTTTCTCACATGGGGTAGTTAAATATTCGTGCCTCTTACTTTCAAGTACATATATATATACAAGCTAGTTTTTGGCTGTTATAAGTCCAGTGAGTTAGTTAGTGATCGTTTGTTAGTTGTCTAAGTTGTGAATTATAATTACACTAAGATTTTTCATGTATATATTAACGTAGAGGTCATCAATCCAATGGTCGTCAAAAGAACAGACTTATATTTCTGGGAAAAGTAGATGGAATGGCTGCTAAAAGCTAAGAAACCTTTGGGGCCACGTCGTTTTTTCTCGTTGTTTATTTAAATTAAAACTTGAGTTAATTAGATATATAAAGTATCTTTGATACGAGCCCTTTACTAATTTCAGTACAAAACATATGATATTTTGTGCACCTATGTAGATAAATATATATGTAAGTTATATCATGTGTATATGAATGTGTGAATGCAGTGGGCTGTATCAAGAAGAGATCAAAATGGCAATGAGGAGGAACGATCTCGATCTGTCTCTTGAACCCGTTTACAACTGCAATCTTGGCTGCTTTGGCGCATGAAGCAATTCACGGATAATATTCATAATCATCAATAATAAAACAATGCGCTACATATATTGGGAAGCTTGTTATTCGATTAATTAATCTGTGTGGGCAAGTTCCATGTTCCTGTATCATATATATAAATTAGCAAGTTCCTATTTTGTCTCTTTTTATCCTTCTCAAGTTCTTCTGCTTCAGTATGAGGCAAAATTGTAATATCTGAACTGATATTTTGGAACCTTCTAATAAGTCAGTGTCCAAAATCAAAAAATTAAATCGTTTCTATGGAATTTCAATATTTATATCTTCAGTTTCCTTCCTTTAAGATCAGATCTTTTATATTGTAGGTCTCTTGAAACACTAAAGAATCTCAACAACTTTATGTTCATCTAATTAAAAACTTCACCAAATATCAAGAAAACTAAATAGGCAGTGAATCTGCGGAGATAAGTCAACAGCCGATATAACTATGGATATACCACATGACACACATTTGGATGACCAAAATTAACATTTTTTAAAAATTAAAACCATTGCTAAATAAACAAATATCCATTAGTGTTATAAAAAAATCCATTAAATACGAGATACACAGAAGTAGACTGAGAGATAAAGGTACATTCTCAACGCAGTCCTTATCCCAATGGATTTTATCACATATCATTGATTAAATACCACATAAAAATAGCTGATCAATTTTTTCAAATAACAAGCCAAAGATCTGGTCGAAGTCCTCCAAAATCTATTAAAAAATTAGTTCACTACAAAACAAATTGATTTGCAAGGAAAATTTTGCGAGGAAAAATTTCCCTTGCAAATTTGCAAGGGATTTGCAACGGAACTGCAAGGAAATATATAATCCTCGCAAATTCGTTGCAAATTTGCGAGGAAAAAAATTCACTCGCAAATTTGCGAGGAATCCGCGAGAGAAAATACAGTTTCCTCGCAAATTCAAACGCAAATTTACGAGAAAACTAGTTTTGTCGCAATTCTCTTGCAAAATTTGCGACGGTTTTGTATTCCTTGCAAATTTGCAACAGAATTGCGAGGGTTTTTGTATTCCTTGCAATTTTGTTTTTCAAAATCATGTTTTCTACACTTGAACGGTTTGGAATTTTGCTAATGACTTTGGTGTCTTATAACACGTTTACTTAAAATATTTAATATTTAAAAAGTATGTCGATGACTATTTTTGAAAAATTTCATTAATTAACATCTATAAACTAAATTTCCGACACTGAATTAGTATTACAAAATATTTAAATATATAACTTAAACATTCAATATACATCAATTAAATTAACAGAACTTTTTTAAAAAATATATTTTTACGTTAAATAACTTTTCTAAATTAAATAAAGAAACATATTACTCCACTGAAAACGTAACAAACCACAAACGAAACCCTAAAATACATTGAGTTATGAATTTGCAAGAAAATTGCAAGGGACCTCTCGCAATTCTCTTGCAAATTTGCGAGAGTTTTTGAAAACCATGCAAATTTGCAAGGGAATTGCAAGGAATCCATTGCAATTTGCTTGCAAAACCAGGTTTCACCACTTAAACGGCTTGAGATTTTGTTAAAAAATTTGGTGTCATATAACACATTTAATTAAAATATTTAGTGTTTAATGTATACATCTATAAATATTTTTGAAAATACACCAATTAACGGTTATAGACTCAATTCCCAACACTTGATTTAGAATTATGAATATTAAACATCAAAACTATATAACTTATACATTTAATATACATCACTTAAATTACGAGTTTTAAAAAAAAATTTACACTAAATAATTTTTCTGAAACTAAAATATAAAGAAAAATATTACTCCACCAAAAATGTATCAAAAGCACAAATCGAAACCCTAAAACACATTGAATTATGAATTTGCAAGGCAATTGCAAGAAAATTGCAATGACTCCCTCGCAATTATCTTGCAAATTTGCAAGGGATTGATTTCCGTCGCAATTTGCAAGGGAGTTGCAAGGGAACTCTCGCAATTTCCTTGCAAATTTGCAAGGATTTTTGGTTACCTTGCAAATTTGCAAGAGAATTGCGAGGAATCCCTTGCAATTTCCTTGCAAAAACATGTTTTCTCCACTTGAACGGTTTTAGGGTTTTGTTAAAGATTTGGTGTCATATAACACATTTAGTTAAAATATTTAGTGTTTAAAATGTATGTCGATCAATATTTTTTGAAAATGCAGATTTTTAGTTATAAATTCAATTCTCGACACTTGAACTAATTACTTAATACAAAATACAAACTTTATAATTTATATATTCAATACATGTTAACTAAATTATTATAACTTTCTTAAACATATTCATGTAAATAATTTTTTCGAAAAAGAAATATCAAGAAACACATTAGTGTATACAAAACTAATAAACCCTAAACGAAACCCTAAAACACTTTTATTAAATTTTGCAAGGAAATTGCAATGACTCCCTCGCAATTGTCTTGCAAATTTGCAAGCGATTCATTTCCGTCGCAATTTGCAAGGAAATTGCAAGGGATCTCTCGCAATTCCCTTGCAAATTTTGCGAGGGTTTTTGATTACCTTGCAAATTTGCAAGAGAATTGCGAGGAATCCCTTGCAATTTCCTTGCAAAATCATGTTTTTTCCACTTGAACGGTTTTAGGGTTTGTTAAAGACTTTGGTTTCGTATACACACACTTTGTTAAAATATTTAGTGTTTAAAATGTACATTGTTAAATATTTTTGAAAATACAATATTTTAGTTATAAATTCAATTCTCGACACTTGAACTAATTACTTAATACAAAATACAAACTTTATAATTTATATATTCAATACATGTTAACTAAATTACTGTACTTTGTTAAACATATTCATGTAAATAATTTTTTTCGAAAAACAAATATCAAGAACCAATATTAGTATATACAAAACATAACAAAACTCTAAACGAAACTCTAAAAAACTTTAACCTAAAATTTTGCAAGGAAACTGTAATGACTTCCTCGCAAATTCTCTTCAAATTTGCAATGAATTGATTTCGGACGCAATTTGCAAGGGAATTGCAGGTATCTCTTCATTTTCTTAGCAAAACTATTTTCCCTCCATAAAAAAAAAAAAAAAAATGACAAACGAGTTTCTAGAACTAGGGTTAGTATATAAAGACACAAACCTAATTCTTTTCATCTGTTGGAGCCGTCAAGAAAAAAAAAACAAGGGATTTTTTTCTCCCACCATCTCTCCTCTCTCGGGCTCTCTCTCCCGCCTCTCGTCTCTGCCGCCATGACATCTCTCCTTGTCGCCAGCACTCCTCTCTCTCACACACAGCCGGATCTACTTTATCTCACGCCCCACACCACCATGGTTCGACCTTTCTCTCTCTCTCTCTCTCTGTCCCTCTGTCCTTCTGTCTCTGTCTCTCTGTTTTGAAACTGAATTTGTTTGTTTTCAGGTTGGAGGAAGCAAGGCACGATGAGGCCGGAGCCACACTTCCATGGTTAGTCCTCTCTCTTTCTTCTATATCTCTCTGTCTCTCCCTCTGTTTATATCTAATATTTTTTTTTGTTTTTGTGAAGGGAGATGAAGGATTGAGAAGAAGCTTGATGGTTAAGGAGACAGGGCCGGTGGTGGTGCGGCTGTGGTTGTGGCGCGGCTCTGGTGGTGGTGCGGCGGAGGAGGCAAGGAGCGGCTGATTTATTTTCTAGGATTAATTTTTTTTTAGAATTAGGTTTGGTTAAGTTTAGTTAGGTTAGCTTAATTAGGTTTAGTTAAACTGGTTTATTTAACTAAACCAGCTTATTATAATTTTTTAGCTTATTATAATTTTTTTAGGCTTTTAATATATTCATGTATTTAAATATGTATCTGTATGTATATATATTTCGTTATATATATTTATTTACATTTTTTTATTTTGTATTTTTTGTTAATTTTTTTTAATATTTTTAAAAGAATTTGCAAGGGAAACTTTTTATTGCAAATCTAATGCAATTTTGCGAGGGATATCTGTCTCTCGCAAATTTGCAACGAAAATTATTCTCTCGCAAATTTGCGACGGAAATTATTCCGTTGCAAATTTGCGAGAGAATTGCAAGCGTTTTTTAATTTGCGAGTAAGGATTTGCAAGGAAACGACTTTCCTTGCAAATTCGTTGGCAAATTGCGATTTGCAACGGAATTGCGATGTTTTTTCCCTTGCAGTAGACATGTTTTT
>NW_026619760.1:0-7060 GCF_000801105.2 Raphanus sativus | reverse complement strand
ATCAAAGAGAGAAAGATGAGAAAGATCCGAGAGAGAGAGAGAGAGAGAGTTTGCGCAAAGAGTAAAGAGAAGTGAGGAATTGATTCCTTGATTAACTTAGTTCACATACAGCATTGTTATATAGCCAAAAATAGAGAAACAAGACAAGTAGAATAATAAATAAAGACTGATCTCTGCAGGGCCTGATCCGAGAAAGGGACTGCTCCAAACGGTTGGCAAAACATGTGACTTATATTGTTTTTAATTGTCAACTTGCCTTGCCTCTTGTCAAGACTCTCCAACGGTCTTCTTCTCTTCAAATCTCGCCCAAGTAGTTGCCATGTCTTTCTTTATTACTTTCCCTTCATGCATTGTCGAATTGGTTACTTGAGACACAAGAGTGTACGGTCATACTTGCTCCACAAGTCTGATCTGATCACTTGCTCTTAACCCTTTCCGAGTAGCTTCTTCTCTTCTCTTCTCTATTCCCTCATGACTATACCCATTTATTGCTTCATGTCAACACTCCCCCTCAAGCTTGACCATAGGTATTGGTCAAGCTTGGACTCCATGAAGCATTCCCTCATTAAAACCTTACTTGGCAAAACCACTTGGGAGAAAAACCAAGCAAGGAAAAAGAGTAGAATACTTCATGGCAAGGGGATTAGTGACATGAGAGATCTATGAGTCCAAGTTTGGGATGTATGAACTCACAGACCTTGTTGCTGGCTGCCTTGGTGAAGATGTCAGCTAGTTGATCTTCACTCCTTGTATAGCATGGAAGAATCACTTGCTGCTCTACTGCTTGTCTTACTTTGTGACAGTCTACTTCAATGTGCTTTGTCCTCTCATGGAAGACTGAGTTGGATGCAATGTGTATTGCGGCCTGGTTGTCACAATGCATGGTCATTGGAGTGTTGATCTCGATCCCCAAGTCCTTTAGCAGTCCCTTGATCCATATGAGCTCACTTGTGAGCTTTCTCATTGATCTATATTCTGCCTCAGCACTTGAACATGACACCACCTTCTGCTTCTTGCTCTTCCATGTGACCAGATTCCCTCCAATAAAGGTACAATAGCCAGTGGTTGATCTCCTATCAACTCTGTCTCCAGCCCAATCAGCATCACAGTACCCAACTACTTCAGTGCTCTTGTTACATGCCATCCATACTCCTTGGCCAGGCGCCTCTCTTAAGTACCTTAAGATCCTCTCCACCATGTTCCAGTGATGCACCTTAGGAGATCCCATGTGCTGGCTTACTTGATTCACAGCAAAGCATAGATCAGGTCTGGTGATGGTTAGATAGATAAGCTTGCCCACCATTCTTCTATACTTCTTGACATCTTTGAATGGAGTAGCTTCATACTCCCCCTCTCGCAGTACCTTGTAGCCTTCTTCCAATGGTGTTTTGGCTTGTCTACCTCCAAGGTCTCCTGCCTCATTTAAAATGTCAAGTGTGTACTTCCTTTGAGATAAGAAGAGCCCCTCTTTAGAGCGGCATATTTCAATCCCAAGGAAGTACTTCAATTCTCCCAAATCTTTAATATCAAATGCACTTTTAAGAAATGATTTAGTTGAGAGGATACCTTCCTTGTTGCTACCAGTGATGATAATGTCATCAACATACACTAGAATCACAACAATACCTTGCTTGCTGGTTAGAGTGAAGAGAGTGTGATCAGCCTCGGATTTTACAAATCCTTTCCCATTGAGAGTAGTGCTGAGCTTGTGATACCAGGCTCTTGGAGATTGCTTCAAGCCATAGATAGCCTTCTTTAGCCTCAAAACATTCCCTGGTTTCACCATATCTTCTAGGCCAGGAGGTGGTCTCATATACACTTCATCCTCCAGCTCTCCTTGCAAGAAAGCATTCTTCACATCCATCTGCCATAGATCCCACTCCAAGTTGACAGCAAGTGATAGAACAACCCTTATGGTATGCAGCTTGGCCACTGGTGCAAATGTATCTAGATAGTCTTCACCATACACTTGAGTGTATCCCCTTGCAACTAGTCTTGTTTTCCTCCTTTCTGGCTTCCCATTAGCTCCATACTTGATGGTAAATAAGAGGCGACTTGTCACTGCCTTCTTGCCCTTTGGAAGTTCAGTTTCAAACCATGTATCATTCCTGATCATGGCTCCCATTTCATCACCAACAGACTCTCCCCATTCTTCATGTAGCATAGCCTCTTCATAGGTCTTTGGGATGTACTCCTGATCAAGTTCACTGATGAAAACTTGATGTTCTTGTGGGTACTGCGCAAGAGAACATACTGCACTCACTGGATGTGCCACAGCTTCAGCATTAAAATACACCCTTGTGTTCTTCCAATCTGAGGCTGGTCTCCTGGTTCTTGTACTTCTTCTCAAGGGCTGTATCTGATCAGTTCCATTGTTGTCACTCGGCTCTCCTTGTTGGATTTCAGTAGCTGCTTGTGGTTGTACTCCTATCTCATCTTGATCATGAGACACTACTGAGTTCTCTTCAGGTTGAGCTGGCGCATGCTGATCACTTCCATTGCCCCCCTCATGATCAAGGTGAGATACTCCATCATCTTCTACTGTATCCTCAGCAGCTTGTGTGGAGGTCTCCCTGACCTTCTCTGGTATCCTTGGTAGATTGATACCAAGTCTTTCCATAATCACTCTAAGGTTGTTAGCTCTGTCAGTGGCTGATTGAGAAAGATCCTTGAGCTCATCCCAACTCTTCTCATCATAATAGCCTTGTGACTCCATGAACTTAACATCCCTTGACACCAGAACCCTCCTTGTTTCTGGTACATAACATTTGTAACCCTTCTGATGTGTTGAATAACCAATAAACATTGCCTTTCTGCTCTTAGCCTCTAACTTGTTCCTGAGCTCTCCTGGAATCAAAACAAAACACACACACCCAAACACACGCAAATGATCTATGGATGATTTGGTTTTGTTCAGTACCTCATAAGGGGTGGCGTTGAGAAGGACTCTTGTGGGTGTGCGGTTGATGAGATATGCAGCAGTAACCACTGCATCTCCCCAAAACCTCTTAGGCACGTTTGAGTGAAACATCATGCTCCTGGCCACTTCCATCAAGTGCCTATTCTTCCTCTCTGCCACACCATTTTGTTGAGGTGTGTAAGGGCAACTGGTTTGGTGGATGATTCCTTGCGAGGCAAGATGTTGTTTGAAAGCTGTACTAGTGTATTCACCACCATTATCTGATCTAAGAATTTTAATCTTGACATTAAAATGGTTAGTGACATAGTTCTGAAAGTTTTTAAAAGCTTCTAGCACCCTATCTTTTGATTGCAACAAGGTTATCCAAGTGTACTTAGACTTTTCATCTATAAATGTCACAAAGTATTTATGTTGCTCTCTAGATGCACATGGGGCAGTCCACACATCAGAATGGATTAAATCAAAGCAATTATCATAGATGGTCATTGATTTAGGAAACACATTTCTACAATGTTTTCCTAAGATACAAGCCTCACAATCACTTTTAAATGAAATACTAGGCAACAGGATGTTCAAGGCAGTAGAGTGAGGATGTCCTAATCTAGCATGCCATATTACATCTTTAGGGAATTCAAAAACAGAATTGAAATAACAAGATAAATCAGAAGCTGGTCTTGTGTCCTCAAGCAAGTACAAGTCTCCCTTGGTAACACCTTTGCCAAGCAACTTACTAGAATCAATATCCTGAAAAGAAACACTGTTAGGCCTGAAAGTAACTTGACAATTTAAATCATTAGTCACTCTCTTAACAGATAGCAAATTTGAAGCAAATGTGGGCATATAAAAAGCTTTAGACACTTTGTCAAACAGTTTGAGATCGCCTACACCTTTTATTGGAATTTTATCTCCATTGGCTATCATCACATTCCCTAAGGCTGGTTCAATGTTTTTAATCAAGCTTAAATCACTAATCATATGGTGGGAAGCACCAGAGTCTATAATTAATGGTTTAGCTGATTTAAAAACATTCATAGAACTACCAACAGTGTGACAAGCACTAAGAGAAGTACCAAGGGTTTTAGATATACCAGATTCTTTTAAGGCTTTGATGAAAGCATCTAAGTCAGACTTCTTGATGGTTTCATCCAAGTTGGCCCTTGGTGTTGCATACACTGATGTGGAGGTCATAGCACTTCCCACGCCATTGCTGCTTGTTCCCATGGAGTGTGGTGTGGTTGGTTCAGTCCCATCAGCTGAGAAGTTTGCTCTAGCATCCTGGAACTGAGGGCGAGTCTCTTTGAACTTGTTTGGCTTCAAATGTGGGTGGAGGATCCAGCACTTGTCCTTGATATGACCCTTCTTCTTGCAGTGGTCACAGATCAGGACTTTCCTCTCTTCTTGCTTGTAAGCCTTGTTTGCGACAGCTTCTTCAGCTTGGTGAGCCATGTTGAGGTCTCCTTTGTTTCCAAATAGACCAACTGAGCCCTCTTCCTTCTGGATTTGAGCACACACTTCATCCAGATCAGGTAGCTTGTCAGATCTCAAGATGTGCTTAATCAGGCTCCCATATGAAGAGTTGAGAGTGAGCAGCAGTCCAAACACTTTGTCCTCTTCACGCCTGGTTAGGAGAGTGGTAGGATCAGTTGTGTGTGGCCTAAGCAGCTCCATCTCTGCCCAAAGGGACCTGAACTTGCCAAAGTGAGGCTGAAACTCCACATCTCCTTGGTTGAGAGCATTGATGGCTCTTTTCACTTCAAACACTCTAGTAAGGTTGGAGATGTTTCCATAAACCTTATAAAGAGTATCCCACAGCTGCTTGGTAGTCTCACAGTATGAGTAGGACTCCATGATTGCTGGCTCAAGGGAGCTGAGAAGGGCTGTGAGAACCATGAGGTCTTCTTGACTCCATTTTTCTTCATCAGCTACCACCTCCTCTTCTTTCCCATCTTTGCCTTGAATGGTTTGTTTTGGAGCTGCTTCTGTTATAGCATACTTCCATAAACCTCTTCCACCAAGAGCTCTCTTCACCATCCTGGCCCAAAAGAGATAATTAATCCCTTTTAAGGTCACAGGTATGTTGAGATGCTTGTTGTTGTTGTTGTTGTTGTCTTCCATTTTCTTCAAACCGCCAAGAACAAGTCAAGAACAGGAGAGAGAATGTTTGAAAACAGAGAATAGAAATTAAAACAGAGAATTGCGGAAGTGAGAATAGGTTTCAAGAGCTTTGATGCTCTGATACCATGAGATTTTGTATGAATTAAGAGAGTAATATTGGTTAGAACTGAAGAATCAAAGAGAGAAAGATGAGAAAGAGATCGAGAGAGAGAGAGAGAGAGAGTTTGCGCAAAGAGTAAAGAGAAGTGAGGAATTGTATTCCTTGATTAACTTAGTTCACATACAGCATTGTTATATAGCCAAAAATAGAGAAACAAGACAAGTAGAATAATAAATAAAGACTGATCTCTGCAGGGCCTGATCCGAGAAAGGGACTGCTCCAAACGGTTGGCAAAACATGTGACTTATATTGTTTTTAATTGTCAACTTGCCTTGCCTCTTGTCAAGACTCTCCAACGGTCTTCTTCTCTTCAAATCTCGCCCAAGTAGTTGCCATGTCTTTCTTTATTACTTTCCCTTCATGCATTGTCGAATTGGTTACTTGAGACACAAGAGTGTACGGTCATACTTGCTCCACAAGTCTGATCTGATCACTTGCTCTTAACCCTTTCCGAGTAGCTTCTTCTCTTCTCTTCTCTATTCCCTCATGACTATACCCATTTATTGCTTCATGTCAACAAGTAAGAAGATATCCCACTTTCTATCCAGATGATTCCAGATTAGCCTGTTCGGACATATGCCTTTATCTTCATGATTCTTATCAAACCAGGATGAACCACGATCTAAGAAGCTTTATTTGGAACCACTAATCAGTGGAGAATAACCAGGAAGTTGAATAAATCTCATAAGTGTTGTGAGCAAGAAGATATCCCACCTTCTATCCAGATGATTCCAGATTAGCCTGTTCGGACATATGCCATTATCTTCATGATTCTTATCAAACCAGGATGAACCACGATCTAAGAAGCTTTATTTGGAACCACTAATCAGTGGAGAATAACCAGGAAGTTGAATAAATCTCATAGGAGTTGTGAGTAAGAAGATATCCCACTTTCTATCCAGATGATTCCAGATTAGCCTGTTCGGACATATGGCAATATCTTCATGATTCTTATCAACCAGGATGAACCACGATCTAAGAAGCTTTATTTGGAACCACTAATCAGTGGAGAATAACCAGGAAGTTGAATAATCTCATAAGGGTTGTGAGCAAGAAGATATCCCACCTTCTATCCAGATGATTCCAGATTAGCCTGTTCGGACATATGCCAATATCTTCATGATTTCTTATCAAACCAGGATGAACCACGATCTAAGAAGCTTTATTTGGAACCACTAATCAGTGGAGAATAACCAGGAAGTTGAATAAATCTCATAAGTGTTGTGAGCAAGAAGATATCCCACCTTTCTATCCAGATGATTCCAGATTAGCCTGTTCGGACATATGCATATCTTCATGATTCTTATCAAACCAGGATGAACCACGATCTAAGAAGCTTTATTTGGAACCACTAATCAGTGGAGAATAACCAGGAAGTTGAATAAATCTCATAGGAGTTGTGATTAGGAAGATATTCCACTTTCTATCCAGATGATTCCGATTTAGCATGTTTCGGACATATGGCAATATCTTCATGATTGATCAAACCAGGATGAACCACGATCTAAGAGCTTTATTTGGAACCACTAATCAGTGGAGAATAACCAGGAAGTTGAATAATCTCATAAGTTGTGTGAGTAAGAAGATATCCCACTTTCTATCCATATTTGATTCAGATTAGCCTGTTCGGACATATGCCAATTATCTTTCATGATTCTTATCAAACCAGGATGAACCACGATCTAAGAAGCTTTATTTGGAACCACTAATCAGTGGAGAATAACCAGGAAGTTGAATAAATCTCATACCAGGTTGTGAGTAAGAAGATATCCCACCTTCTCTTTCCAGATGATTTCAGATTAGCCTGTTCGGACATATGCCATTATCTTCATGATTCTTATCAAACCAGGATGAACCACGATCTA